>NW_027513798.1:0-135029 GCF_048772815.1 Callospermophilus lateralis | reverse complement strand
ATGGTTTCTTATTTTCCAATGAACAAGATGAAGCAGTGTTGAATCCTCTCTTTGTAAGTAAACTGAGGCCACTGGGGACTAAGTGTCTCCCCGTGTGGACTGTGAAGCCATTTGGTCCTCCTCCATTTTTTGTGGAGTTTTTGCTGCTGCACTGTGAGTTTGGTAGTTGTTTCACGAAATACTAGGAGCTAAACTGGGACACAGTGCTGGAGGGAGTTCTGTCACGTGTGGTGGGTCAGGGTCTGCAAGAGAATGCACCAACTAGGCTTCTATCTCTCACAGCTTTCCCCATTGCCCCCTTTTCCATATCAACCTGATTCTTAATTTTCCTCTGAAAACTCTCCATATAACAAGATGGCTTTACATATAAGGGTCTGCTGGCTGCACCATGTCAGTTACAAGCCATTTGGAATCCAATGGTAGATCCACAAGGCCCTTCCACGAATGTTTTATCAAACACCTCCCCACCACTGCTCTAGACCCACTACTCAGCAGGCTACAAACTACTGGCATCTCTGTTCTACACCATTTTCATGAAACTCACTAAATCAAGGCACTGTCTGGTATAATCATGATCAGCAAAAGGACATCCAATGTTTCTCCAGTACCACCTGGTCATAGGTATTTCAAAAATTTCATGGTATTTATCTAGCCATTTTTCAAGCATGAAGTTGGAGGCACTGTGGGTTTCAATTCATTCAGCAAAGATTAAATGGTGAGGAAGCTCATTTCAATAAAATCTCTGGAGAACTCTCACAGGCAAGGCTTCCCAAAGAGTGGACAAAAGGTCACATTAGGCGAGGCCCATTGAGGTCTATAATGTGAGGTCCATGTGTGTTTTGACTCTCAACTATGGCTGCCATTTCTTTAAGGATAAAATCATGTGATATCCTTGCTGAGATTCCCAGGCCTCTGTGGAAATCCACCCGGGGCCTAGGTCTCAGTTTCCAAGAGCGACTTTCATGCATGGCCTCTTAAAATCCCAACAAAATTCATGGCAATGCTTCTCTGAGTTCAGTTCAAAAATCCAGTCTCTAAGGGGAATCACACCAGAGTTCAAGCCCACGTGGACACAGTCATTTATGCCAATGCCACACAAATGAGCAACATTAAAACCAAAACACTCCCACATAGCCCTCATCTTATTCCATATAGTCAATCATCTTAACATCTGGCTGGAGGTTTCCATGAGGGGCGCAGCCCAAGACAGTGTCCAAAATCAGCTCATTTGCCCCTCATTTGCCTAAAGTCAGGGTAGGCTGGACACCGTTTCTGTGAACCAGGAGTGAACAAATAAACCTGCCGTTAATACTTCTATGTTTCTCCAATTTGAGGTCTACTGATTTTAGGTATCAATTCTTTAGGTGATTTAGAGTCAAGCGAAAACACAAGCACATCTGCAGGGCTTGAAGAACTCATTTGACCTAAATAATCCCTATTCTCATTTGATGGAGTGCAGCAACCTAACAGAGGAAGGCAAGAGACTTCATCCAAAATGAATGATATTTTTTGCCATTGTGGTTTTGGAAGCTCACATGGGATCATTCTTAAGATCCATCAGGTGCTGAGAATCTAAGCTACAGCCACACACATGTCCAAGAGGCAGATAAAGACACATCCCTTTCCAAAGCAATTAAGCTAAGAGCCACAGGTGAGGCCCATTCATTTCCATTTGAAAACTGTTTTCTTCAGGCTTCACAAAGGGGTGGCCTGAGGCAAAGACCTTCCTGACATTCAGTGCAACACAGCAATAAGTAAGCAAAAAGCCCAAAGCAGTGTTTCTGCACTGAGACTTTCCTGGTCACACTGATATCTGAGTTTTCTGAGATGCTCGCCATTCTCTTCAACTATCCTTTACATGGCCATGTCAGAGAGCTTGGAGGTGGTACATATTTTGGACACAAATCCATGAGCCTATTCTGGAGAGTGGCCAGAATTCAGGAAGAAAACAACAACTTAGAAAGATAACAGGTGTTGCACATCGATAAGACAAGCTGCAGTCCATTCATATATTGGGCAGGATGAATTATAGGGAAGATTTATACTAGACAGGACACATCCATTAATGCATTCTCTTTTCTAATGTCTACAACAACGGACACAGTGGGATACACAGAAACAGAAACACTCGCCATGTCAAATGACTTACTAGAAACTGTCCACTCCAAACCAAACAAAACGCCTTTCCTATCTATTCTCAGAACATGAGACAAAACAACAAACCCACACCCACTCCCACAAAGGCACCTCCTGCCCCCAAGTAGGTCTTTGACTATCCGAAGTATCCTCTGACTGGTGGGCCATACTATGTTCCCTCGACATGGCCTGTCTTCTCTCAGATCATGTTTCCTTGACCAACTCTGTGAAGATGTCAGGAAAAAGTGATTAGCCACTACCTGTTTTCTCAGGAAAGGTCCATATTCATAGCTCTCCTTGCATTTGGCCATCCTCACATCATTAGGTACCAAGAAAACTGACTCTGTCCTTGGTAAATCCAAACAAGTGAGCCCACTGGGCCTGGGACTGGGACTGCCTCTGGGTGCCTGGCTTCTTGGATACCAAGTTCAGAGAGTTCCATCACCAAGGAAATGAGGTATGTCACATTCTTTGGAACTGAATGAGGTCACTGCCTTGGCAACCACTTTGTCCTAACGGTTGCTTCCAAGGGTTACATAAGATGGAGGTTTCCCCTACTTCCTGTGACACTTTCATAAGGTAGAATGTATATCAACCATTGGCACCCTGGAACAGCTCTCCACTCAGGCCTGGATTGTTCCACCTTGTCTACCGTAAGAAGAGAGAGGCAGATTCAGACACATCCCTTCATCCTGACCAGGTTGTTTGCCATGGAAGATGACTTTTGCTCTCTCAGGTGCTTCATACCTGCCTACAACTTCTTCAGGTATCATTTGTGCATGGACATTTGAGGTTCTCATCTGGTGGAAGATCCCCAACTTTCCTGTATTGTAAGAACCCCTCTGTCCCTGCTCTTCTGTAAAATGATTGAGGGAACAGTGTATACTTGGGGTTAAAAACAGGTTTGATTTGGTGACGAATGATTCTGTGCGATGAATATTGGGATTGGGAACCTGCAATATTTACAAGAATATAGAGGTGAAATATAAGTATGAAAACAGAAATCTAGGTATGCTTTGAAGCCCAGAAGGGTTTTGCCCTTGATTGGGATACTTAGCTTTGAATTATGTTCTGCAAAGATGTCTCAGATAATTCGAATTACAATGGCATAGGACGTTGTACATTGGATGATAGAATTTAGAATAGAACATCAGGTCAAAAAGGGATATTCAGTAGGATTAGGAAGATAGTCGGTAGGTTTAGGAAGAAGAGTGAGTACAGGATTTGGACCAAAAGTTCTTTAGCAATAGACTTTTGGTTATAGAGTGAATGTAAATGTCAGCACATATGAAGAGACAGTCACTATGTTGAACTGGGGAAAATATGTAGAAAAGCAGATATCAATAGAAACATTACGAAATCAGGCAAAGTATAAAGTGAGGGATAGAATTAGACATTTTCAACAGTGTTGAGTTTGAATATATAAATAGGAAAAAACAAATATGTAGTCACCAATAGGATTGACAATTGACAGCATTAGGCAACCTGGATATGGATGTTTTTAGAAATCCATGTTCACTTTCCATTTAGGCTTTGGTACAATCATAAGTGTGACCTTTCCATTTTTTGTCCAGAATATTGCTGTGATAACGAGGTGACATGAGTATTTCTTTCACCATTTCTGGGAGCAATATATTGAAGATGTAATATTAGAATCGGGGTACAAAGAGGTGTACCCTGTTTCTATGAACATAGAAAAAAAGCATGAATAGACCATACTGTGAATAAATAATATAATTTTTTCAACTTTAAATAATGAATTGAACTGATATCTGAAAAATTAAAGGAAATCGTATATTGATATACAATCATTCATTCCAACCAGTTATATATCTATTGGAAATATTAGTGTTTTGGTTTATCATGAAGAGTGTGTGAGTTTTGCTTCAAAATGATTATGGAAATTCAAAATTATGTGTTTGGAAAGAAGTCTGATGAAAGGACCAGTCAAGAAACCCTGACAATACATGTGTTCTGAAGCAAGAAGTCATTAAAGTTGAAACAAATGCCTATTAATTTGTGAACTTGTGGATGCAATGTATATCCTATGATGTGCAAAAACTGAAGAAACAATAAAGTACCAGTGTCGAATACAAATGAATGACAAATTACATATCATGTCCCATAGGAGTCTTCTTGCATTGATGTTAGACTGGGTCAGTTACAGTAGAGTAATTAGGATTTGTATGCACCATTCACTGAAGTTAGGTTTCAGTACTATGAAACAAATATGTATTTCAGGTGGATGAATATTTCTGAATATAATCTTGTGAAAAGTTGATTATAAATCCACATACATGTACATGAATGAATTTAGAGAGTATATATTAGACACATTTTTTCATATTTTGAAAAATTTGGAGAGTATATATATATCTATGTCTATACACACACACAGACACACACAAACACAGACACACACACACACACAGACACACACACACACACAACATTCACAGACATTAAAAAGTACCAATATAAATGCCAATCGAAATTCATCAGTAAATATATATCATCCACAGATGCAAAAATATTTATTTTACTGAACATGAGTTTATGCATAACTTTGTTCTACTAGGACGTTATCCTATAGGTTGAATTTTCATTTCCAACAGCATTTAGGAGGAGTGAACACTTCTCACAATTTGTATCTGCCAAGACAGCCACCTCACAAAAATGTACGTGTGATACCTGGTAGGATTCTATATATGCATATAAATATACATGTGTGAATAGGCTACAGAAAAGGGAAATAAGAAATCACATATTTGTTAAGCTTAAAAACACATGGAGAATATTTCAATTAAAATTTGACGAGATTTATAACTCCTACCTTATATAATGCAAATGTCAAGTCCAACTATACAACATGTCTCCTCTGAAGTGCTTGTATTTCTATTGTGTTGGGTTAAATTTCCCCATTATATTAGGATGAATAGTCTGAGTCTACTAGGTAAGTTTTAGTGTCCGGGATTCAGTACTTCAAATGGAAAATTGGAAAATGAATCCAATGTGTATGTAAATATATGCTGCACAAATATCCTCACGCTCTCATCCAGAACAATGCCTTGACATTACCTTCACCCCAAGTAAGACACAATTAGAGGAGAAGAGTTACAAAATCAGTGAATACATATCTGGAATGGAAAATGCTCAGGAGTTCACAACCTTGGAGGTGGTAGAGGAGTTTCCAAAAGTAAGGGACAGGGTAAACACTCCACAAACATGGAGCTCTGCTGGCCTAAAAACTTTTTGAGAAACAGCCTCTGAGCTTCCGCACTTGAAATATATGTTGTTTTCATGAGATTTGGCTTCCTTTGTAGTGAGATCATCAAAGCTGGGTCGGCATCTATGTGACCTGGAGGACATGGTTTCTTATTTGCCAATGAACAAGATGAAGCAGTGCTGAATCCTCTCTTTTAAGGTAAATTAAGGTCACTAAAGACTAAGTGTCTCCCCGTCTCCCCGCGTGGACTGTGAAGCCACTTGGTCCTCCTCCACTTTTTGTGGTGTTTAGGCTGCTGCAATGTGAGTTTGGTATTTGTTTCACGAAATACTAGCAGCTAAACTGGGACACAGTGCTGGAGGGAGTTCTGTCACGTGTGGTGGGTCATGGTCTGCAAGAGAATGCACCAAATAGGCTTCTATCTCTCACAGCTTGCCCCATTGCCCCCTTGTCCATATCAACCTGATTCTTAATTTTCCTCTTAAAATTCTCCATATAACAATATGCCTTTACATATAAGTGTCTGCTGGCAGCACCATGTCAGTGACAAGCCATTTGGAATCCAATGGTAGATCCACATGGCCCTACCACGGATGTTTTATCAAACACCTCCCCAGCACTGCTCTAGACCCACTACTCAGCAGGCTCCAACTTACTGGCATCTCTGTTCTACACCATTTTCATGAAACTCAGTAAATCAAGGCACTGTCTGGTATACTCATGATCAGCAATAGGACATCCAATGTTTCTCCAGAGCCACCTGGTCATAGGAATTTCAAAAATTTCATGGTATTTATCTAGCCATTTTTCAAGCATGAAGTTGGAGGCACTGTGGGTTTCAATTCATTCAGCAAACATTAAATGGTGAGGAAGCTCATTTCAATGAAATCTCTGGAGAAATCTCACAGGCAAGGCTTCCCAAAGAATGGACAAAAGATCACATTAGGCCAGGCCCATTGAGGTCTACAATGTGAGGTGCATGTGTGTTTTGACTCCCAACTATGGATGCCATTTCTTTAAGAAAAAATCATGTGATATCCTTGCTGAGATTCCCAGGCCTCTGTGGAAATCTACCCAGGGCCTAGGTCTCAGTTTCCAAGAGCGACTCTCATGCGTGGCCTCTTAAAATCCCAACAAAATTCATAGCAATGCTTCTCTGAGTTCAGTTCCAAAACCCAGTGTTTAAGGGGAATCACACCAGAGTTCAAGCCCACGTGGAACCAGTCATTTTTTCCAATGCCACACAAATGACCAACTTTAAAACCAAAACACTCCCACATGGCCCTCACCTTATTCCATATAGTCAATCATCTTAACATCTGGCTGGAGGTTTCCATGAGGGGTGCAGCCCAAGACAGTGTCCAAAATCAGCTTGTTTGCCCCTCATTTGCCTAAAGTCAGGGTTGCCTGGACACCGTTGCTGTGAACCAGGAGTGAACAAATAAGCCTGTCGTTAATACTTCTATGTTTCTCCAATTTGAGGGCTACTGATTTTAGGTATCGATTCTTTAGGTGATTTAGAGTCATGCGAAAACACAAGCACCTCTGCAGGGCTTTGAAGAACTCATTTGGCTCACAGAATCCCTATTCATATTTGTTGGAGTGCAGGAAACTAACAGAGGAAGGCAAGAGTCTTCATCCACAATGAATGATATTTTTTGCCATTTTGGTTTTGGAAGCTCACATGGGATCATTCTTAAGATCCATCAGGTGCTGAGAATCTAAGTCATAGCCACACACAGACCAAGAGGCTGATAAAGACACATCCCTTTCCAAAGCAATTAAGCAAAGAACCACAGGTGAGGCCCATTAATTTCCATTTGAAAACTGTTTTCTTCAGGCTTCACAAAGGGGTTGCCTGAGGCAAAGACCTTCCTGACATTCAGTGCAACACAACAATAAGTAAGCAAATAGCCCAAAGCAGTGTTTCTGCACTAAGACTTTCCTGGTCACACTGATATCTGAGTTTTCTGAGATGCTCGCCATTCTCTTCAACTATCCTTTACATGGCCATGTCACAGAGCTTGGAGGTGGTACATATTTTGGACACAAATCCCTGAGCCCATTCTGGAGAGTGGCCAGAATTCAGGAAGAAAACAACAACTTAGAAAGATAGCAGGTGTTGCACATCGATAAGACAAGCTGCAGTCCATTCATATATTGGGCAGGATGAATTATAGGGAAGATTTATACTAGACAGGACACATCCATTAATGCATTCTCTTTTCTAATGTCTACAACAACGGACACAGTGGGATACACATAAACAGAAACACTCGCTTTGTCAAATGACTTACTAGAAACTTTCTGCTCCAAACCAAACGAACCGCCTTTTCGATCTATTCTCAGAACATGAGACAAAACAACAAACCCACACCCACTCCCACAAAGGCACCTCCTTCCCCCAAGTAGGTCTGTGACTATCCGGAGTGTCCTCTTACTGGTGGGCCATACTATGTTCCCCCGAAATGGCCTGTCTTCTCTCAGATCTTGTTTCCTTGACCAACTCTGTGAAGATGTCAGGAAAAAGTGCTTAGCCACTACCTGTTTTCTCAGGAAAGGTCCATCTTCAGAGCTCTCCTGGCATTTGGCCCTCCTCACATCATTAGGTACCAAGAAAACTGACTCTGTCCTTGGTAAATCCAAACAAGTGAGCCCACTGGGCCTGGGACTGGGACTGCCTCTGGGTGCCTGGCTTCTTGGATACCAAGTTCAGAGAGTTCCATCACCAAGGAAATGAGGTATGTCACATTCTTTGTAACTGAATGAGGTCACTGCCTTGGCAACCACTTTGTCCTAACAGTTGCTTCCAAGGGTTACATAAGATGGAGGTTTCCCCTACTTCCTGTTACACTTTCATAAGGTAGAATGTATATCAACCATTGGCACCCGGGAACAGCTCTACACTCAGGCCTGGATTGTTCCACCTTGTCTACAATAAGAAGAGATAGGCAGATTCAGACACATCCCTTAATCCTGACCAGGTTGTTTGCCATGGAAGATGGCTTTTGCTCTCTCAGGAGCTTCATACCTGCCTACAACTTCTCCAGGTATCATTTGTGCATGGACATTTGAGGTTCTCATCTGGTGGAGGATCCCCAACTTTCCTGTATTGTAAGAACCCCTCTGTCCCTGCTCTTCTGTAAAATGATTGAGGGAAGAGTGTATACTTGGGGTTAAAAACAGGTTTGATTTGGTGACGAATGATTCTGTGCGATGAATAATGGGATTGGGAACCTGCAATATTTACAAGAATATAGAGGTGAAATATAAGTATGAAAAAAGAAATCTAGGTATGCTTTGCAGCCCAGAAGGGTTTTGCCCTTGATTGGGATACTTAGCTTTGAATTATGTTCTGCAAAGATGTCTCAGATAATTTGATATACAATGGCATAGGACCTTGTACATTGGATGATTGAATTTAGAAGAGAACATCCAGTCAAAAAGGGATATTCAGTAGGATTAGGAAGATAGTCAGTAGGTTTAGGAAGACGAGTGAGTATAGGATTTGGACCAAAAGTTCTTTAGCAATAGACTTTTGGTTATAGAGTGAATGTAAATGTCAGCACATATGAAGAGTCAGACACTTTGTTGAACTGGGGAAAATATGTAGAAAAGCAGATATCAATGGAAACATTACGAAATCAGGCAAAGTATAAAGTGAGGGATAGAATTAGACATTTTCAAGAGGGTTGAGTTTCAATATATAAATTAGGAGAAAACAAATATGTAGTCACCAATAGGAGTGACAATTGACAGCATTAGGCAACCTGGACATGGATGTTTTTAGAAATCCATGTTCACTTTCCATTTAGGCTTTGGTACAATCATAAGTGTGACCTTTCCATTTTTTGTCCAGAATATTACTGTGATAATGAGGTGACATGAGTATTTCTTTCACCATTTCTGGGAGCAATATATTGAAGATGTAAAATGAGAATCGGGGGTACAAATAGGTGTACCCTGTTTCTATGAACATAGAGAAAAACCACGAATAGACCATACTTGAATAAATAATATAACTTTTTTGAACTTTAAATAATGAATTGAACTGATATCTGAAAAATAAAAGGAAATTGTATATTGATATATAATAATTCATTCCAACCAGTTATATATCTAATGGAAATATTAGTGTTTTGGTTTATCATGAAGAGTGTGTGAGTTTTTCTTCAAAATGATTATGGAAATTCAAAATAATGTGTTTGGAAAGAAGTCTCATGAAAAGACCAGTCAAGAAACCCTGACAATACATGTGTTCTGAAGCAAGAAGTGATTAATGTTGAAACAAATGCCTATTAATTTGTGAACTTGTGGATGAAATGTATATCCTATGATGTGCAAAAACTGAAGAAACCATAATGCACAAGTGTCGAATACAAATGAATGACAAATTACATATCATGTCCCATAGGAGTCTACTTGCATTGATGTTAGACTGGGTCAGATACTGTGGAATAATTAGGATTTGTATGCACCCTTCACTGAAGTTAGTAGTCAGTACTAGGAAACAAATATGTATTTCAGGTGGATGAATATTTCTGATTATAATCTTCTGAAAAGTGGATTATAAATCAACATACATGAACATGAATGAATTTAGAGAGTGTATACTAGACACATATATTTCATATTTGGAAAACTTTGGAGAGTATATCTATATCTATATCTATACACACACACACACACACACACTCACACAACACTCACAGACATTAAAAAGTACCAATATAAATGCCAATCGAAATTCATCAGTAAATATATATCATCCACAGATGCAAAAATATTTATGTTACTGAACATGAGTTTATGTATAATGTTGTTCTTCTAGGACGCTCTCTTATAGGTTGAATTTTCATTTCCAACAGCATTTAGGAGGAGTGAACACTTCTCACAATTTGTATCTGCCAAGACATCCACCTTACAAAAATGTACGTGTGATACCTGGTAGGATTCTATATATGCATATAAATATACATGTGTGAATAGGCTACAGAAATTGGAAACAAGTATTCACATATTTGTTAAGTTTAAAAACACATGGAGAATATTTCAATTAAAATTTGACTAGATGTATAACTCCTACCTTATATAATGCAAATGTCAAGTCCAACTATAGAACATGTCTCCTCTGAAGTGCTTGTATTTCTATTGTGTTGGGTTAATTTTCCCCATTATATTAGGATGAATAATCTGAGTCTACTAGGTATGGGTTAGTGTCAGGGATTCAGTACTTCGAATGAAAAATTGGAAAATGAATCCAATGTGTATGTAAATATATGCTGCACACATATCCTCCCGCTCTCATCCAAAACAATGCCTTGACATTACCTTCACCCCAAGTAAGACACAATTAGAGGAGAAGAGTTACACAATCAGTGAATACATATCTGGAATGGAAAATGCTCAGGAGTTCACAACCTTGGAGGTGGTTTAGGAGTTTCCAAAAGTAAGGGACATGGTAAACACTCCACAAACATGTAACTCTGCTGGCCTAAAAACTGTTTGAGAAACTGCCTCTGAGCTTCCACACTTGAAATATATGTTGTTTTCATGAGATTTGGCTTCCTTTGTAGTGAGACCATCAAAGCTGGGTCTGCATCTATGTGACCTGGAGGACATGGTTTCTTATTTTCCAATGAACAAGATGAAGCAGTGCTGAATCCTCTCTTTATAGGTAAACTGAGGCCACTGGGGACTAAGTGTCTCCCCGTCTCCCCGTGTGGACTGTGAAGCCATTTGGTCCTCCTCCACTTTTTGTGGTTTTGAGGCTGCTGCACTGTGAGTTTGGTATTTGTTTCACGAAATACTAGCAGCTAAACTGGGACACAGTGCTGGAGGGAGTTCTGTCACGTGTGGTGGGTCAGGGTCTGCAAGAGAATGCACCAACTAGGCTTCTATCTCTCACAGCTTGCCCCATTGCCCCCTTGTCCATATCAACCTGATTCTTAATTTTCCTCTTAAAACTCTCCATATAACAAGATGACTTTTAATATAAGGGTCTGCTGGCAGCACCATGTCAGTTACAAGCCATTTGGAATCCAATGGTAGATCCACATGGCCCTACCACGGATGTTTTATCAAACACCTCCCCAGCACTGCTCTAGACCCACTACTCAGCAGGCTCCAACTTACTGGCATCTCTGTTCTACACCATTTTCATGAAACTCACTAAATCAAGGCACTGTCTGGTATACTCATGATCAGCAATAGGACATCCAATGTTTCTCCAGTGCCACCTGGTCATAGGAATTTCAAAAATTTCATGGTATTTATCTAGCCATTTTTCAAGCATGAAGTTGGAGGCACTGTGGGTTTCAATTCATTCAGCAAAGATTAAATGGTGAGGAAGATCATTTCAATGAAATCTCTGGAGAAATCTCACAGGCAAGGCTTCCCAAAGAATGGACAAAAGGTCACATTAGGCCAGGCCCATTGAGGTCTACAATGTGAGGTGCATGTGTGTTTTGACTCTCAACTATGGCTGCCATTTCTTTAAGAATAAAATCATGTGATATCCTTGCTGTGATTCCCAGGCCCCTGTAAAAATCTACCCGGGGCCTAGGTCTCAGTTTCCAAGAGCGACTTTCATGCGTGGCCTCTTAAAATCCCAACAAAATTCATAGCAATGCTTCTCTGAGTTCAGTTCCAAAACCCAGTGTTTAAGGGGAATCACACCAGAGTTCAAGCCCACGTGGAACCAGTCATTTTTTCCAATGCCACACAAATGACCAACATTAAAACCAAAACACTCTCACATGGCCCTCACCTTATTCCATATAGTCAATCATCTTAAACTCTGGCTGGAGGTTTCCATGAGGGGTGCAGCCCAAGACAGTGTCCAAAATCAGCTCGTTTGCCCCTCATTTGCCTAAAGTCAGGGTAGCCTGGACACCGTTGCTGTGAACCAGGAGTGAACAAATAAGCCTGCCGTTAATACTTCTATGTTTCTCCAATTTGAGGGCTACTGATTTTAGGTATCGATTCTTTAGGTGATTTAGAGTCATGCGAAAACACAAGCACCTCTGCAGGGCTTTGAAGAACTCATTTGACTCACAGAATCCCTATTCATATTTGTTGGAGTGCAGGAACCTAACAGAAGAAGGCAAGAGTCTTCATCCACAATGAATGATATTTTTGCCATTCTGGTTTTGGAAGCTCACATGGGATCATTCTTAAGATCCATCAGGTGCTGAGAATCTAAGTCACAGTCACACACAGGACCAAGAGGCTGATAAAGACACATCCCTTTCCAAAGCAATTAAGCAAAGAACCACAGGTGAAGCCCATTCATTTCCATTTGAAAACTGTTTCCTTCAGGCTTCACAAAGGGGTGGCCTGAGGCAAAGACCTTCCTGACATTCAGTGCAACACAACAATAAGTAAGCAAAAAGCCCAAAGCAGTGTTTCTGCACTGAGACTTTCCTGGTCACACTGATATCTGAGTTTTCTGAGATGCTCGCCATTCTCTTCAACTATCCTTTACATGGCCATGTCCCAGAGCTTGGAGGTGATACATATTTTGGACACAAATCCCTGAGCCCATTCTGGAGAGTGGCCAGAATTCAGGAAGAAAACAACAACTTAGAAAGATAGCAGGTGTTGCACATCGATAAGACAAGCTGCAGTCCATTCATATATTGGGCAGGATGAATTATAGGGAAGATTTATACTAGACAGGACACATCCATTAATGCATTCTCTTTTCTAATGTCTACAACAACGGACACAGTGGGATACACATAAACAGAAACACTCGCCTTGTCAAATGACTTACTAGAAACTGTCTGCTCCAAACCAAACAAACCGCCTTTTCGATCTATTCTCAGAACATGAGACAATACAACAAACCCACACCCACTCCCACAAAGGCACCTCCTTCCCCCAAGTAGGTCTGTGACTATCCGGAGTGTCCTCTGACTGGTGGGCCATACTATGTTCCCCCAAAATGGCCTGTCTTCTCTCAGATCTTGTTTCCTTGACCAACTCTGTGAAGATGTCAGGAAAAAGTGGTTAGCCACTACCTGTTTTCTCAGGAAAGGTCCATCTTCAGAGCTCTCCTGGCATTTGGCCATCCTCACATCATTAGGTACCAAAAAAACTGACTATGTCCTTGGTAAACCCAAACAAGTGAGCCCACTGGGCCTGGGACTGGGACTGCCTCTGGGTGCCTGGCTTCTTGGATACCAAGTTCAGAGAGTTCCATCACCAAGGAAATGAGGTATGTCACATTCTTTGTAACTGAATGAGGTCACTGCCTTGGCAACCACTTTGTCCTAACAGTTGCTTCCAAGGGTTACATAAGATGGAGGTTTCCCCTACTTCCTGTGACACTTTCATAAGGTAGAATGTATATCAACCATTGGCACCCGGGAACAGCTCTCCACTCAGGCCTGGATTGTTCCACCTTGTCTACAATAAGAAGAGAGAGGCAGATTCAGACACATGCCTTCATCCTGACCAGGTTGTTTGCCATGGAAGTTGACTTTTGCTCTCTCAGGTGCTTCATACCTGCCTACAACTTCTCCAGGTATCATTTGTGCATGGACATTTGAGGTTCTCATCTGGTGGAAGATCCCCAACTTTCCTGTATTGTAAGAACCCCTCTGTCCCTGCTCTTCTGTAAAATGATTGAGGGAACAGTGTATACTTGGGGCTAAAAACAGGTTTGATTTGGTGACGAATGATTCTGTGCGATGAATAATGGGATTGGGAACCTGCAATATTTACAAGAATATAGAGGTGAAATATAAGTATGAAAAAAGAAATCTAGGTATGCTTTGAAGCCCAGAAGGGTTTTGCCCTTGATTGGGATACTTAGCTTTGAATTATGTTCTGCAAAGATGTCTCAGATAATTTGATATACAATGGCATAGGACCTTGTACATTGGATGATTGAATTTAGAAGAGAACATCCAGTCAAAAAGGGATATTCAGTAGGATTAGGAAGATAGTCGGTAGGTTTAGGAAGACGAGTGAGTATAGGATTTGGACCAAAAGTTCTTTAGCAATAGACTTTTGGTTATAGAGTGAATGTAAATATCAGCACATATGAAGAGTCAGACACTATGTTGAACTGGGGAAAATATGTAGAAAAGCAGATATCAATGGAAACATTACGAAATCAGGCAAAGTATAAAGTGAGGGATAGAATTAGACATTTTCAACAGGGTTGAGTTTCAATATATAAATTAGGAAAAAACAAATATGTACTCACCAATAGGAGTGACAATTGACTGCATTAGGCAACCTGGACATGGATGTTTTTAGAAATCCATGTTCACTTTCCATTTAGGCTTTGGTACAATCATAAGTGTGACCTTTCCATTTTTTGTCCAGAATATTACTGTGATAATGAGGTGACATGAGTATTTCTTTCACCATTTCTGGGAGCAATATATTGAAGATGTAAAATGAGAATCGGGGGTACAAATAGGTGTACCCTGTTTCTATGAACATAGAGAAAAACCACGAATAGACCATACTGTGAATAAATAATATAACTTTTTTGAACTTTAAATAATGAATTGAACTGATATCTGAAAAATAAAAGGAAATTGTATATTGATATACAATCATTCATTCCAACCAGTTATATATCTAATGGAAATATTAGTGTTTTGGTTTATCATGAAGAGTGTGTGAGTTTTGCTTCAAAATGATTATGGAAATTCAAAATAATGTGTTTGGAAAGAAGTCTCATGAAAAGACCAGTCAAGAAACCCTGACAATACATGTGTTCTGAAGCAAGAAGTGATTAATGTTGAAACAAATGCCTATTAATTTGTGAACTTGGGGATGAAATGTATATCCTATGATGTGCAAAAACTGAAGAAACAATAATGTACCATTTTCGAATACAAATGAATGACAAATTACATATCATGTCCCATAGGAGTCTACTTGCATTGATGTTAGACTGGGTCAGATACTGTAGAATAATGAGGATTTGTATGCACCCTTCACTGAAGTTAGCAGTCAGTACTAGGAAACAAATATGTATTTCAGGTGGATGAATATTTCTGATTATAATCTTCTGAAAAGTGGATTATAAATCAACATACATGAACATGAATGAATTTAGAGAGTGTATACTAGACACATATATTTCATATTTGGAAAACTTTGGAGAGTATATCTATATCTATATCTATACACACACACACACACACACACACACACACACACACACAACACTCACAGACATTAAAAAGTACCAATATGAATGCCAATCGAAATTCATCAGTAAATATATATCATCCACAGATGCAAAAATATTTATGTTACTGAACATGAGTTTATGTATAATGTTGTTCTTCTAGGACGCTCTCTTATAGGTTGAATTTTCATTTCCAACAGCATTTAGGAGGAGTGAACACTTCTCACAATTTGTATCTGCCAAGACATCCACCTTACAAAAATGTACGTGTGATACCTGGTAGGATTCTATATATGCATATAAATATACATGTGTGAATAAGCTACAGAAATTGGAAACAAGTATTCACATATTTGTTAAGTTTAAAAACACATGGAGAATATTTCAATTAAAATTTGACTAGATGTATAACTCCTACCTTATATAATGCAAATGTCAAGTCCAACTATAGAACATGTCTCCTCTGAAGTGCTTGTATTTCTATTGTGTTGGGTTAATTTTCCCCATTATATTAGGATGAATAATCTGAGTCTACTAGGTATGGGTTAGTGTCAGGGATTCAGTACTTCGAATGAAAAATTGGAAAATGAATCCAATGTGTATGTAAATATATGCTGCACAAATATCCTCCCGCTCTCATCCAAAACAATGCCTTGACATTACCTTCACCCCAAGTAAGACACAATTAGAGGAGAAGAGTTACACAATCAGTGAATACATATCTGGAATGGAAAATGCTCAGGAGTTCACAACCTTGGAGGTGGTTTAGGAGTTTCCAAAAGTAAGGGACATGGTAAACACTCCACAAACATGTAACTCTGCTGGCCTAAAAACTTTTTGAGAAACTGCCTCTGAGCTTCCGCAATTGAAATATATGTTGTTTTCATGAGATTTGGCTTCTTTTGTAGTGAGACCATCAAAGCTGGGTCTGCATCTATGTGACCTGGAGGACATGGTTTCTTATTTTCCAATGAACAAGATGAAGCAGTGTTGAATCCTCTCTTTGTAAGTAAACTGAGGCCACTGGGGACTAAGTGTCTCCCCGTGTGGACTGTGAAGCCATTTGGTCCTCCTCCATTTTTTGTGGAGTTTTTGCTGCTGCACTGTGAGTTTGGTAGTTGTTTCACGAAATACTAGGAGCTAAACTGGGACACAGTGCTGGAGGGAGTTCTGTCACGTGTGGTGGGTCAGGGTCTGCAAGAGAATGCACCAACTAGGCTTCTATCTCTCACAGCTTTCCCCATTGCCCCCTTTTCCATATCAACCTGATTCTTAATTTTCCTCTGAAAACTCTCCATATAACAAGATGCCTTTACATATAAGGGTCTGCTGGCTGCACCATGTCAGTTACAAGCCATTTGGAATCCAATGGTAGATCCACAAGGCCCTTCCACGAATGTTTTATCAAACACCTCCCCACCACTGCTCTAGACCCACTACTCAGCAGGCTACAAACTACTGGCATCTCTGTTCTACACCATTTTCATGAAACTCAGTAAGTCAAGGCACTGTCTGGAATAATCATGATCAGCAAAAGGACATCCAATGTTTCTCCAGTACCACCTGGTCATAGGTATTTCAAAAATTTCATGGTATTTATCTAGCCATTTTTCAAGCATGAAGTTGGAGGCACTGTGGGTTTCAATTCATTCAGCAAAGATTAAATGGTGAGGAAGCTCATTTCAATGAAATCTCTGGAGAAATCTCACAGGCAAGGCTTCCCAAAGAATGGACAAAAGGTCACATTAGGCCAGGCCCATTGAGGTCTACAATGTGAGGTGCATGTGTGTTTTGACTCTCAACTATGGATGCCATTTCTTTAAGAATAAAATCATTTGATATCCTTGCTGAGATTCCCAGGCCTCTGTGGAAATCTACCCAGGGCCTAGGTCTCAGTTTCCAAGAGCGACTTTCATGCGTGGCCTCTTAAAATCCCAACAAAATTCATAGCAATGCTTCTCTGAGTTCAGTTCCAAAACCCAGTGTTTAAGGGGAATCACACCAGAGTTCAAGCCCACGTGGAACCAGTCATTTTTTCCAATGCCACACAAATTACCAACATTAAAACCAAAACACTCCCACATGGCCCTCACCTGATTCCATATAGTCAATCATTTTAAACTCTGGCTGGAGGTTTCCATGAGGGGTGCAGCCCAAGACAGTGTCCAAAATCAGCTCGTTTGCCCCTCATTTGCCTAAAGTCAGGGTAGCCTGGACACCGTTGCTGTGAACCAGGAGTGAACAAATAAGCCTGCCGTTAATACTTCCATGTTTCTCCAATTTGAGGGCTACTGATTTTAGGTATCGATTCTTTAGGTGATTTAGAGTCATGCGAAAACACAAGCACCTCTGCAGGGCTTTGAAGAACTCATTTGACTCACAGAATCCCTATTCATATTTGTTGGAGTGCAGGAACCTAACAGAGGAAGGCAAGAGTCTTCATCCACAATGAATGATATTTTTTGCCATTCTGGTTTTGGAAGCTCACATGGGATCATTCTTAAGATCCATCAGGTGCTGAGAATCTAAGTCACAGCCACACACAGGACCAAGAGGCTGATAAAGACACATCCCTTTCCAAAGCAATTAAGCAAAGAACCACAGGTGAGGCCCATTCATTTCCATTTGAAAACTGTTTTCTTCAGGCTTCACAAAGGGGTGGCCTGAGGCAAAGACCTTCCTGACATTCAGTGCAACACAACAATAAGTAAGCAAAAAGCCCAAAGCAGTGTTTCTGCACTAAGACTTTCCTGGTCACACTGATATCTGAGTTTTCTGAGATGCTCGCCATTCTCTTCAACTATCCTTTACATGGCCATGTCACAGAGCTTGGAGGTGATACATATAGTGGACACAAATCCCTGAGCCCATTCTGGAGAGTGGCCAGAATTCAGGAAGAAAACAACAACTTAGAAAGATAGCAGGTGTTGCTCATCGATAAGACAAGCTTCAGTCCATTCATATATTGGGCAGGATGAATTATAGGGAAGATTTATACTAGACAGGACACATCCATTAATGCATTCTCTTTTCTAATGTCTACAACAACGGACACAGTGGGATACACATAAACAGAAACACTCGCCTTGTCAAATGACTTACTAGAAACTGTCTGCTCCAAACCAAACAAACCGCCTTTTCGATCTATTCTCAGAACATGAGACAATACAACAAACCCACACCCACTCCCACAAAGGCACCTCCTTCCCCCAAGTAGGTCTGTGACTATCCGGAGTGTCCTCTGACTTGTGGGCCATACTATGTTCCCCCGAAATGGCCTGTCTTCTCTCAGATCTTGTTTCCTTGACCAACTCTGTGAAGATGTCAGGAAAAAGTGGTTAGCCACTACCTGTTTTCTCAGGAAAGGTCCATCTTCAGAGCTCTCCTGGCATTTGGCCATCCTCACATCATTAGGTACCAAGAAAACTGACTCTGTCCTTGGTAAATCCAAACAAGTGAGCCCACTGGGCCTGGGACTGGGACTGCCTCTGGGAGCCTGGCTTCTTGGATACCAAGTTCAGAGAGTTCCATCACCAAGGAAATGAGGTATGTCACATTTTTGGAACTGAATGAGGTCACAGCCTTGGTAACCACTTTGTCCTAACAGTTGCTTCCAAGGGTTACATAAGATGGAGGTTTCCCCTACTTCCTGTGACACTTTCATAAGGTAGAATGTATATCAACCATTGGCACCCGGGAACAGCTCTCCACTCAGGCCTGGATTGTTCCACCTTGTCTACAATAAGAAGAGAGAGGCAGATTCAGACACATCCCTTCATCCTGACCAGGTTGTTTGCCATGGAAGATGACTTTTGCTCTCTCAGGTGCTTCATACCTGCCTACAACTTCTCCAGGTATCATTTGTGCATGGACATTTGAGGTTCTCATCTGATGGAAGATCCCCAACTTTCCTGTATTGTAAGAACCCCTCTGTCCCTGCTCTTCTGTAAAATGATTGAGGGAACAGTGTATACTTGGGGTTAAAAACAGGTTTGATTTTGTGACGAATGATTCTGTGCGATGAATAATGGCATTGGGAACGTGCAATATTTACAAGAATATAGAGGTGAAATATAAGTATGAAAACAGAAATCTAGGTATGATTTGAAGCCCAGAAGGGTTTTGCCCTTGATTGAGATACTTAGCTTTGAATTATGTTCTGCAAAGATGTCTCAGATAATTCGAATTACAATGGCATAGGACGTTGTACATTGGATGATAGAATTTAGAAGAGAACATCCGGTCAAAAAGGGATATTCAGTAGGATTAGGAAGATAGTCGGTAGGTTTAGGAAGAAGAGTGAGTACAGGATTTGGACCAAAAGTTCTTTAGCAATAGACTTTTGGTTATAGAGTGAATGTAAATGTCAGCACATATAAAGAGTCAGTCACTATGTTGAACTGGGGAAAATATGTAGAAAAGCAGATATCAATAGAAACATTACGAAATCAGGCAAAGTATAAAGTGAGGGATAGAATTAGACATTTTCAACAGTGTTGAGTTTGAATATATAAATAGGAAAAAACAAATATGTAGTCACCAATAGGATTGACAATTGACAGCATTAGGCAACCTGGACATGGATGTTTTTAGAAATCCATGTTCACTTTCCATTTAGGCTTTGGTAGAGTCATAAGTGTGACCTTTCCATTTTTTGTCCAGAATATTACTGTGATAATGAGGTGACATGAGTATTTCTTTCACCATTTCTGGGAGCAATATATTGAAGATGTAATATTAGAATCGGGGTACAAAGAGGTGTACCCTGTTTCTATGAACATAGAAAAAAAGCATGAATAGACCATACTGTGAATAAATAATATAATTTTTTTCAACTTTAAATAATGAATTGAACTGATATTTGAAAAATTAAAGGAAATCGTATATTTATATACAATCATTCATTCCAACCAGTTATATATCTATTGGAAATATTAGTGTTTTGGTTTATCATGAAGAGTGTGTGAGTTTTGCTTCAAAATGATTATGGAAATTCAAAATTATGTGTTTGGAAAGAAGTCTGATGAAAAGACCAGTCAAGAAACCCTGACAATACATGTGTTCTGAAGCAAGAAGTGATTAAAGTTGAAACAAATGCCTATTAATTTGTGAACATGTGGATGCAATGTATATCCTATGATATGCAAAAACTGAAGAAACAATAATGTACCAGTGTCGAATACAAATGAATGACAAATTACATATCATGTCCCATAGGAGTCTTCTTGCATTGATGTTAGACTGGGTCAGTTACTGTAGAGTAATTAGGATTTGTATGTACCATTCACTGAAGTTAGGTTTCAGTACTATGAAACAAATATGTATTTCAGGTGGATGAATATTTCTGATTATAATCTTGTGAAAAGTTGATTATAAATCCACATACATGTACATGAATGAATTTAGAGAGTATATATTAGACACATTTTTTAATATTTTGAAAAATTTGGAGAGTATATATATATCTATGTCTATACACACACACAGACACACACACACACACAGACACACACACACACACAGACACACATACACACACAACATTCACAGACATTAAAAAGTACCAATATAAATGCCAATCGAAATTCATCAGTAAATATATATCATCCACAGATGCAAAAATATTTATTTTACTGAACATGAGTTTATGCATAATTTTGTTCTACTAGGACGTTCTCCTATAGGTTGAATTTTCATTTCCAACAGCATTTAGGAGGAGTGAACACTTCTCACAATTTGTATCTGCCAAGACAGCCACCTCACAAAAATGTATGTGTGATACCTGGTAGGATTCTATATATGCATATAAATATATATGTGTGAATAGGCTACAGAAAAAGGAAAAAAGAATTCACATATTTGTTAAGTTTAAAAAGAGATGGAGAATATTTCAATTAAAATTTGACGAGATTTATAACTCCTACCTTATATAATGCAAATGTCAAGTCCAACTATACAACATGTCTCCTCTGAAGTGCTTGTATTTCTATTGTGTTGGGTTAAATTTCCCCATTATATTAGGATGAATAGTCTGAGTCTACTAGGTAAGTTTTAGTGTCCGGGATTCAGTACTTCAAATAGAAAATTGGAAAATGAATCCAATGTGTATGTAAATATATGCTGCACAAATATCCTCACGCTCTTATCCAGAACAATGACTTGACATTACCTTCACCCCAAGTAAGACACAATTAGAGGAGAAGAGTTACAAAATCAGTGAATACATATCTGGAATGGAAAATGCTCAGGAGTTCACAACCTTGGAGGTGGTAGAGGAGTTTCCAAAACTAAGGGACAGGGTAAACACTCCACAAACATGGAGCTCTGCTGGCCTAAAAACTTTTTGAGAAACTGCCTCTGAGCTTCCGCACTTGAAATATATGTTGTTTTCATGAGATTTGGCTTCCTTTGTAGTGAGACCATCAAAGCTGGGTCTGCATCTATGTGACCTGGAGGACATGGTTTCCTATTTTCCAATGAACAATATGAAGCAGTGCTGAATCCTCTATTTTTAGGTAAATTAAGGTCACTAGAGACTAAGTGTCTCCCCGTCTCCCCGTGTGGACTGTGAAGCCATTTGGTCCTCCTCCACTTTTTGTGGTGTTTAGGCTGCTGCACTGTGAGTTTGGTATTTGTTTCACGAAATACTAGCAGCTAAACTGGGACACAGTGCTGGAGGGAGTTCTGTCACGTGTGGTGGGTCAGGGTCTGCAAGATAATGCACCAACTAGGCTTCTATCTCTCACAGCTTGCCCCATTGCCCCCTTGTCCATATCAACCTGATTCTTAATTTTCCTCTTAAAACTCTCCATATAACAAGATGCCTTTACATATAAGGGTCTGCTGGCAGCACCATGTCAGTTACAAGCCATTTGGAATCCAATGGTAGATCCACATGGCCCTACCACGGATGTTTTATCAAACACCTCCCCAGCACTGCTCTAGACCCACTACTCAGCAGGCTCCAACTTACTGGCATCTCTGTTCTACACTATTTTCATGAAACTCAGTAAATCAAGGCACTGTCTGGTATACTCATGATCAGCAATAGGACATCCAATGTTTCTCCAGTGCCACCTGGTCATAGGAATTTCAAAAATTTCATGGTATTTATCTAGCCATTTTTCAAGCATGAAGTTGGAGGCACTGTGGGTTTCAATTCATTCAGCAAACATTAAATGGTGAGGAAGCTCATTTCAATGAAATCTCTGGAGAAATCTCACAGGCAAGGCTTCCCAAAGAATGGACAAAAGGTCACATTAGGCCAGGCCCATTGAGGTATACAATGTGAGGTGCATGTGTGTTTTGACTCTCAACTATGGCTGCCATTTCTTTAAGAATAAAATCATGTGATATCCTTGCTGAGATTCCCAGGCCTCTGTGGAAATCTACCCGGGGCCTAGGTCTCAGTTTCCAAGAGCGACTTTCATGCGTGGCCTCTTAAAATCCCAACAAAATTCATAGCAATGCTTCTCTTAGTTCAGTTCCAAAACCCAGTGTTTAAGGGGAATCACACCAGAGTTCAAGCCCACGTGGAACCAGTCATTTTTTCCAATGCCACACAAATGACCAACATTAAAACCCAAACACTCCCACATGGCCCTCACCTTATTCCATATAGTCAATCATCTTAAACTCTGGCTGGAGGTTTCCATGAGGGGTGCAGCCCAAGACAGTGTCCAAAATCAGCTTGTTTGCCCCCATTTGCCTATAGTCAGGGTAGCCTAGACACCGTTGCTGTGAACCAGGAGTGAACAAATAAGCCTGCCGTTAATACTTCTATGTTTCTCCAATTTGAGGGCTACTGATTTTAGGTATCGATTCTTCAGGTGATTTAGAGTCATGCGAAAACACAAGCACCTCTGCAGGGCTTTGAAGAACTCATTTGACTCACAGAATCCCTATTCATATTTGTTGGAGTGCAGGAACCTAACAGAGGAAGGCAAGAGTCTTCCTCCACAATGAATGATATTTTTTGCCATTCTGGTTTTGGAAGCTCACATGGGATCATTCTTAAGATCCATCAGGTGCTGAGAATCTAAGTCACAGCCACACACAGGACCAAGAGGCTGATAAAGACACATCCCTTTCCAAAGCAATTAAGCAAAGAACCACAGGTGAGGCCCATTCATTTCCAATTGAAAACTGTTTTCTTCAGGCTTCACAAAGGGGTGGCCTGAGGCAAAGACCTTCCTGACATTCAGTGCAACACAACAATAAGTAAGCAAATAGCCCAAAGCAGTGTTTCTGCACTGAGACTTTCCTGGTCACACTGATATCTGAGTTTTCTGAGATGCTCGCCATTCTCTTCAACTATCCTTTACATGGCCATGTCACAGAGCTGGGAGGTGATACATATTTTGGACACAAATCCCTGAGCCCATTCTGGAGAGTGGCCAGAATTCAGGAAGAAAACAACAACTTAGAAAGATAGCAGGTGTTGCACATCGATAAGACAAGCTGCAGTCCATTCATATATTGGGCAGGATGAATTATAGGGAAGATTTATACTAGACAGGACACATCCATTAATGCATTCTCTTTTCTAATGTCTACAACAACGGACACAGTGGGATACACATAAACAGAAACACTCGCCTTGTCAAATGACTTACTAGAAACTGTCTGCTCCAAACCAAACAAACCGCCTTTTCGATCTATTCTCAGAACATGAGACAATACAACAAACCCACACCCACTCCCACAAAGGCACCTCCTTCCCCCAAGTAGGTCTGTGACTATCTGGAGTGTCCTCTGACTGGTGGGCCATACTATGTTCCCCCAAAATGGCCTGTCTTCTCTCAGATCTTGTTTCCTTGACCAACTCTGTGAAGATGTCAGGAAAAAGTGGTTAGCCACTATCTGTTTTCTCAGGAAAGGTCCATCTTCAGAGCTCTCCTGGCATTTGGCCATCCTCACATCATTAGGTACCAAGAAAACTGACTCTGTCCTTGGTAAATCCAAACAAGTGAGCCCACTGGGCCTGGGACTGGGACTGCCTCTGGGTGCCTGGCTTCTTGGATACCAAGTTCAGAGAGTTCCATCACCAAGGAAATGAGGTATGTCACATTCTTTGGAACTGAATGAGGTCACTGCCTTGGCAACCACTTTGTCCTAACAGTTGCTTCCAAGGGTTACATAAGATGGAGGTTTCCCCTACTTCCTGTGACACTTTCATAAGGTAGAATGTATATCAACCATTGGCACCCGGGAACAGCTCTCCACTCAGGCCTGGATTGTTCCACCTTGTCTACAATAAGAAGAGAGAGGCAGATTCAGACACATGCCTTCATCCTGACCAGGTTGTTTGCCATGGAAGTTGACTTTTGCTCTCTCAGGTGCTTCATACCTGCCTACAACTTCTCCAGGTATCATTTGTGCATGGACATTTGAGGTTCTCATCTGGTGGAAGATCCCCAACTTTCCTGTATTGTAAGAACCCCTCTGTCCCTGCTCTTCTGTAAAATGATTGAGGGAAGAGTGTATACTTGGGGTTAAAAACAGGTTTGATTTGGTGACGAATGATTCTGTGCGATGAATAATGGGATTGGGAACCTGCAATATTTACAAGAATATAGAGGTGAAATATAAGTATGAAAAAAGAAATCTAGGTATGCTTTGAAGCCCAGAAGGGTTTTGCCCTTGATTGGGATACTTAGCTTTGAATTATGTTCTGCAAAGATGTCTCAGATAATTTGATATACAATGGCATAGGACCTTGTACATTGGATGATTGTATTTAGAAGAGAACATCCAGTCACAAAGGGATATTCAGTAGGATTAGGAAGATAGTCGGTAGGTTTAGGAAGACGAGTGAGTATAGGATTTGGACCAAAAGTTCTTTAGCAATAGACTTTTGGTTATAGAGTGAATGTAAATGTCAGCACATATGAAGAGTCAGACACTATGTTGAACTGGGGAAAATATGTAGAAAAGCAGATATCAATGGAAACATTACGAAATCAGGCAAAGTATAAAGTGAGGGATAGAATTAGACATTTTCAACAGGGTTGAGTTTCAATATATAAATTAGGAAAAAACAAATATGTAGTCACCAATAGGAGTGACAATTGACAGCATTAGGAAACCTGGACATGGATGTTTTTAGAAATCCATGTTCACTTTCCATTTAGGCTTTGGTACAATCATAAGTGTGACCTTTCCATTTTGTGTCCAGAATATTACTGTGATAATGAGGTGACATGAGTATTTCTTTCACCATTTCTGGGAGCAATATATTGAAGATGTAAAATTAGAATCGGGGGTACAAATAGGTGTATGAACATAGAGAAAAACCACGAATAGACCATACTGTGAATAAATAATATAACTTTTTTGAACTTTAAGTAATGAATTGAACTGATATCTGAAAAATAAAAGGAAATTGTATATTGATATACAATCATTCATTCCAACCAGTTATATATCTAATGGAAATATTAGTGTTTTGGTTTATCATGAAGAGTGTGTGAGTTTTGCTTCAAAATGATTATGGAAATTCAAAATAATGTGTTTGGAAAGAAGTCTCATGAAAAGACCAGTCAAGAAACCCTGACAATACATGTGTTCTGAAGCAAGAAGTGATTAATGTTGAAACAAATGCCTATTAATTTGTGAACTTGTGGATGAAATGTATATCCTATGATGTGCAAAAACTGAAGAAACCATAATGCACCAGTGTCGAATACAAATGAATGACAAATTACATATCATGTCCCATAGGAGTCTACTTGCATTGATGTTAGACTGGGTCAGATACTGTAGAGTAATTAGGATTTGTATGCACCCTTCACTGAAGTTAGTAGTCAGTACTAGGAAACAAATATGTATTTCAGGTGGATGAATATTTCTGATTATAATCTTGTGAAAAGTTGATTATAAATCAACATACATGAACATGAATGAATTTAGAGAGTGTATACTAGACACATATATTTCATATTTGGAAAACTTTGGAGAGTATATCTATATCTATATCTATACACACACACACACACACACACACACACACACAACACTCACAGACATTAAAAAGTACCAATATAAATGCCAATCGAAATTCATCAGTAAATATATATCATCCACAGATGCAAAAATATTTATGTTACTGAACATGAGTTTATGTATAATGTTGTTCTTCTAGGACGCTCTCTTATAGGTTGAATTTTCATTTCCAACAGCATTTAGGAGGAATGAACACTTCTCACAATTTGTATCTGCCAAGACATCCACCTTACAAAAATGTACGTGTGATACCTGGTAGGATTCTATATATGCATATAAATATACATGTGTGAATAAGCTACAGAAATTGGAAACAAGTATTCACATATTTGTTAAGTTTAAAAACACATGGAGAATATTTCAATTAAAATTTGACTAGATGTATAACTCCTACCTTATATAATGCAAATGTCAAGTCCAACTATAGAATATGTCTCCTCTGAAGTGCTTGTATTTCTATTGTGTTGGGTTAATTTTCCCCATTATACTAGGATGAATAGTCTGAGTCTACTAGGTATGGGTTAGTGTCAGGGATTCAGTACTTCGAATGAAAAATTGGAAAATGAATCCAATGTGTATGTAAATATATGCTGCACAAATATCCTCCCGCTCTCATCCAAAACAATGCCTTGACATTACCTTCACCCCAAGTAAGACACAATTAGAGGAGAAGAGTTACAAAATCAGTGAATACATATCTGGAATGGAAAATGCTCAGGAGTTCACAACAATGGAGGTGGTTTAGGAGTTTCCAAAAGTAAGGGACATGGTAAACACTCCACAAACATGTAACTCTGCTGGCCTAAAAACTTTTTGAGAAACTGCCTCTGAGCTTCCACAATTGAAATATATGTTGTTTTCATGAGATTTGGCTTCTTTTGTAGTGAGACCATCAAAGCTGGGTCTGCATCTATGTGACCTGGAGGACATGGTTTCTTATTTTCCAATGAACAAGATGAAGCAGTGCTGAATCCTCTCTTTATAGGTAAACTGAGGCCACTGGGGACTAAGTGTCTCCCCGTCTCCCAGTGTGGACTGTGAAGCCATTTGGTCCTCCTCCACTTTTTGTGGTTTTAAGGCTGCTGCACTGTGAGTTTGGTATTTGTTTCACGAAATACTAGCAGCTAAACTGGGACACAGTGCTGGAGGGAGTTCTGTCACGTGTGGTGGGTCAGGGTCTGCAAGTGAATGCACCAACTAGGCTTCTATCTCTCACAGCTTGCCCCATTGCCCCTTTGTCCATATCAACCTGATTCTTAATTTTCCTCTTAAAACTCTCCATATAACAAGATGCCTTTACATATAAGGGTCTGCTGGCAGCACAATGTCAGTTACAAGCCATTTGGAATCCAATGGTAGATCCACATGGCCCTACCACGGATGTTTTATCAAACACCTCCCCAGCACTGCTCTAGACCCACTACTCAGCAGGCTCCAACTTACTGGCATCTCTGTTCTACACCATTTTCATGAAACTCAGTAAATCAAGGCACTGTCTGGTATACTCATGATCAGCAATAGGACATCCAATGTTTCTCCAGTGCCACCTGGTCATAGGAATTTCAAAAATTTCATGGTATTTATCTAGCCATTTTTCAAGCATGAAGTTGGAGGCACTGTGGGTTTCAATTCATTCAGCAAAGATTAAATGGTGAGGAAGCTCATTTCAATGAAATCTCTGGAGAAATCTCACAGGCAAGGCTTCCCAAAGAATGGACAAAAGTCATATTAGGCCAGGCCCATTGAGGTCTACAATGTGAGGAGCATGTGTGTTTTGTCTCTCAACTATGGCTGCCATTTCTTTAAGAATAAAATCATGTGATATCCTTGCTGAGATTCCCAGGCCTCTGTGGAATTCTACCCAGGGCCTAGGTCTCAGTTTCCAAGAGCGACTTTCATGCGTGACCTCTTAAAATCCCAACAAAATTCATAGCAATGCTTCCTTGACTTTCAGTTCCAAAACCCAGTGTTTAAGGGGAATCACACCAGAGTTCAAGCCCACGAGGAACCAGTCATTTTTTCTAATGCCACACAAATGACCAACATTAAAACCAAAACACTCCCACATGGCCCTCACCTTATTCCATATAGTCAATCATCTTAAACTCTGGCTGGAGGTTTCCATGAGGGGTGCAGCCCAAGACAGTGTCCAAAATCAGCTCGTTTGCCCCTCATTTGTTGCACATCGATAAGACAAGCTACAATCCATTCATATATTGGGCAGGATGAATTATAGGGAAGATTTATACTAGACAGGACACATCCATTAATGCATTCTCTTTTCTAATGTCTACAACAACAGACACAGTGGGATACACATAAACAGAAACACTCGCCTTGTCAAATGACTTACTAGAAACTGTCTGCTCCAAACCAAACAAACCGCCTTTTCGATCTATTCTCAGAACATGAGACAAAACAACAAACCCACACCCACTCCCACAAAGGCACCTCCTTCCCCCAAGTAGGTCTGTGACTATCCGGAGTGTACTCTGACTGGTGGGCCATACTATGTTCCCCCGAAATGGCCTGTCTTCTCTCAGATCTTGTTTCCTTGACCAACTCTGTGAAGATGTCAGGAAAAAGTGGTTAGCCACTACCTGTTTTCTCAGGAAAGGTCCATCTTCAGAGCTCTCCTGGCAATTGGCCATCCTCACATCATTAGGTACCAAGAAAACTGACTCTGTCCTTGGTAAATCCAAACAAGTGAGCCCACTGGGCCTCTGACTGGGACTGCCTCTGGGTGCCTGGCTTCTTGGATACCAAGTTCAGAGAGTTCCATCACCAAGGAAATGAGGTATGTCACATTCTTTGGAACTGAATGAGGTCACTGCCTTGGCAACCACTTTGTCCTAACAGTTGCTTCCAAGGGTTACATAAGATGGAGGTTTCCCCTACTTCCTGTGACACTTTCATAAGGTAGAATGTATATCAACCATTGGCACCCGGGAACAGCTCTCCACTCAGGCCTGGATTGTTCCACCTTGTCTACAATAAGAAGCGAGAGGCAGATTCAGACACATCCCTTCATCCTGACCAGGTTGTTTGCCATGGAAGATGACTTTTGCTCTCTCAGATGCTTCATACCTGCCTACAAATTCTCCAGGTATCATTTGTGCATGGACATTTGAGGTTCTCATCTGGTGGAAGATCCCCAAATTTCCTGTATTGTAAGAACCCCTCTGTCCCTGCTCTTCTGTAAAATGATTGAGGGAAGAGTGTATACTTGGGGTTAATAACAGGTTTGATTTGGTGACGAATGATTCTGTGCGATGAATAATGGGATTGGGAACCTGCAATATTTACAAGAATATAGAGGTGAAATATAAGTATGAAAAAAGAAATCTAGGTATGCTTTGAAGCCCAGAAGGGTTTTGCCCTTGATTGGGATACTTAGCTTTGAATTATGTTCTGCAAAGATGTCTCAGATAATTTGATATACAATGGCATAGGACCTTGTACATTGGATGATTAAATTTAGAAGAGAACATCCAGTCAAAAAGGGATATTCAGTAGGATTAGGAAGATAGTCGGTAGGTTTAGGAAGACGAGTGAGTATAGGATTTGGACCAAAAGTTCTTTAGCAATAGACTTTTGGTTATAGAGTGAATGTAAATGTCAGCACATATGAAGAGTCAGACACTATGTTGAACTGGGGAAAATATGTAGAAAAGCCGATATCAATGGAAACATTACGAAATCAGGCAAAGTATAAAGTGAGGGATAGAATTAGACATTTTCAACAGGGTTGAGTTTCAATATATAAATTAGGAAAAAACAAATATGTAGTCACCAATAGGAGTGACAATTGACAGCATTAGGAAACCTGGACATGGATGTTTTTAGAAATCCATGTTCACTTTCCATTTAGGCTTTGGTGCAATCATAAGTGTGACCTTTCCATTTTGTGTCCAGAATATTACTGTGATAATGAGGTGACATGAGTATTTCTTTCACCATTTCTGGGAGCAATATATTGAAGATGTAAAATTAGAATCGGGGGTACAAATAGGTGTACACTGTTTCTATGAACATAGAGAAAAACCACGAATAGACCATACTGTGAATAAATAATATAACTTTTTTGAACTTTAAGTAATGAATTGAACTGATATCTGAAAAATAAAAGGAAATTGTATATTGATATACAATCATTCATTCCAACCAGTTATATATCTAATGGAAATATTAGTGTTTTGGTTTATCATGAAGAGTGTGTGAGTTTTGCTTCAAAATGATTATGGAAATTCAAAATAATGTGTTTGGAAAGAAGTCTCATGAAAAGACCAGTCAAGAAACCCTGACAATACATGTGTTCTGAAGCAAGAAGTGATTAATGTTGAAACAAATGCCTATTAATTTGTGAACTTGTGGATGAAATGTATATCCTATGATGTGCAAAAACTGAAGAAACCATAATGCACCAGTGTCGAATACAAATGAATGACAAATTACATATCATGTCCCATAGGAATCTACTTGCATTGATGTTAGACTGGGTCCGATACTGTAGAGTAATTAGGATTTGTATGCACCCTTCACTGAAGTTAGTAGTCAGTACTAGGAAACAAATATGTATTTCAGGTGGATGAATATTTCTGATTATAATCTTGTGAAAAGTTGATTATAAATCAACATACATGAACATGAATGAATTTAGAGAGTGTATACTAGACACATATATTTCATATTTGGAAAACTTTGGAGAGTATATCTATATCTATATCTATACACACACACACACACACACACACACACACACACAACACTCACAGACATTAAAAAGTACCAATATAAATGCCAATCGAAATTCATCAGTAAATATATATCATCCACAGATGCAAAAATATTTATGTTACTGAACATGAGTTTATGTATAATGTTGTTCTTCTAGGACGCTCTCTTATAGGTTGAATTTTCATTTCCAACAGCATTTAGGAGGAATGAACACTTCTCACAATTTGTATCTGCCAAGACATCCACCTTACAAAAATGTACGTGTGATACCTGGTAGGATTCTATATATGCATATAAATATACATGTGTGAATAAGCTACAGAAATTGGAAACAAGTATTCACATATTTGTTAAGTTTAAAAACACATGGAGAATATTTCAATTAAAAATTGACTAGATGTAAAACTCCTACCTTATGTAATGCAAATGTCAAGTCCAACTATAGAACATGTCTCCTCTGAAGTGCTTGTATTTCTATTGTGTTGGGTTAATTTTCCCCATTATACTAGGATGAATAGTCTGAGTCTACTAGGTATGGGTTAGTGTCAGGGATTCAGTACTTCGAATGAAAAATTGGAAAATGAATCCAATGTGTATGTAAATATATGCTGCACAAATATCCTCCCGCTCTCATCCAAAACAATGCCTTGACATTACCTTCACCCCAAGTAAGACACAATTAGAGGAGAAGAGTTACAAAATCAGTGAATACATATCTGGAATGGAAAATGCTCAGGAGTTCACAACCTTGGAGGTGGTTTAGGAGTTTCCAAAAGTAAGGGACATGGTAAACACTCCACAAACATGTAACTCTGCTGGCCTAAAAACTTTTTGAGAAACTGCCTCTGAGCTTCCACAATTGAAATATATGTTGTTTTCATGAGATTTGGCTTCTTTTGTAGTGAGACCATCAAAGCTGGGTCTGCATCTATGTGACCTGGAGGACATGGTTTCTTATTTTCCAATGAACAAGATGAAGCAGTGCTGAATCCTCTCTTTATAGGTAAACTGAGGCCACTGGGGACTAAGTGTCTCCCCGTCTCCCCGTGTGGACTGTGAAGCCATTTGGTCCTCCTCCACTTTTTGTGGTTTTTAGGCTGCTGCACTGTGAGTTTGGTATTTGTTTCACGAAATACTAGCAGCTAAACTGGGACACAGTGCTGGAGGGAGTTCTGTCACGTGTGGTGGGTCAGGGTCTGCAAGTGAATGCACCAACTAGGCTTCTATCTCTCACAGCTTGCCCCATTGCCCCTTTGTCCATATCAACCTGATTCTTAATTTTCCTCTTAAAACTCTCCATATAACAAGATGCCTTTACATATAAGGGTCTGCTGGCAGCACCATGTCAGTTACAAGCCATTTGGAATCCAATGGTAGATCCACATGGCCCTACCACGGATGTTTTATCAAACACCTCCCCAGCACTGCTCTAGACCCACTACTCAGCAGGCTCCAACTTACTGGCATCTCTGTTCTACACCATTTTCATGAAACTCAGTAAATCAAGGCACTGTCTGGTATACTCATGATCAGCAATAGGACATCCAATGTTTCTCCAGTGCCACCTGGTCATAGGAATTTCAAAAATTTCATGGTATTTATCTAGCCATTTTTCAAGCATGAAGTTGGAGGCACTGTGGGTTTCAATTCATTCAGCAAAGATTAAATGGTGAGGAAGCTCATTTCAATGAAATCTCTGGAGAAATCTCACAGGCAAGGCTTCCCAAAGAATGGACAAAAGTCATATTAGGCCAGGCCCATTGAGGTCTACAATGTGAGGAGCATGTGTGTTTTGACTCTCAAGTATGGCTGCCATTTCTTTAAGAATAAAATCATGTGATATCCTTGCTGAGATTCCCAGGCCTCTGTGGAATTCTACCCAGGGCCTAGGTCTCAGTTTTCAAGAGCGACTTTCATGCGTGGCCTCTTAAAATCCCAACAAAATTAATGGCAATGCTTCTCTGAGTTCAGTTCCAAAACCCAGTGTCTAAGGGGAATCACACCAGAGTTCAAGCCCACGTGGACCCAGTCATTTTTTCCAATGCCACACAAATGACCAACATTAAAACCAAAACACTCCCACATGGCCCTCACCTTTTTCCATATAGTCAATCATCTTAAACTCTGGCTGGAGGTTTCCATGAGGGGTGCAGCCCAAGACAGTGTCCAAAATCAGCTCGTTTGCCCCTCATTTGCCTAAAGTCAGGGTAGCCTGGACACCGTTGCTGTGAACCAGGAGTGAACAAATAAGCCTGCCATTAATACTTCTATGTTTCTCCAATTTGAGGGCTACTGATTTTAGGTATGGATTCTTTAGGTGATTTAGAGTCATGCGAAAACACAAGCACCTCTGCAGGGCTTTGAAGAACTCATTTGACTCAGAGAATCCCTATTCATATTTGTTGGAGTGCAGGAACCTAACAGAGGAAGGCAAGAGTCTTCATCCACAATGAATGATATTTTTTGCCATTTAGTTTTGGAAGCTCACATGGGATCATTCTTAAGATGCATCAGGTGCTGAGAATCTAAGTCACAGCCACACACAGGTCCAAGAGGCTGATAAAGACACATCCCTTTCCAAAACAATTAAGCAAAGAGCCACAGGTGAGGCCCATTCATTTCCATTTGAAAACTGTTTTCTTCAGGCTTCACAAAGGGGTGGCCTGATGCAAAGACCTTCCTGACATTCAGTGCAACACAACAATAAGTAAGCAAAAAGCCCAAGGCAGTGTTTCTGCACTGAGACTTTACTGGTCACACTGATATCTGATTTTTCTGAGATGCTCGCCATTCTCTTCAACTATCCTTTACATGGCCATGTCACAGAGCTTGGAGGTGGTACATATTTTGGACACAAATCCCTGAGCCCATTCTGGAGAGTGGCCAGAATTCAGGAAGAAAACAACAACTTAGAAAGATAGCAGTTGTTGCACATCGATAAGACAAGCTGCAGTCCATTCATATATTGGGCAGGATGAATTATAGGGAAGATTTATACTAGAAAGGACACATCCATTAATGCATTCTCTTTTCTAATGTCTACAACAACGGACACAGTGGGATACACATAAACAGAAACACTCGCCTTGTCAAATGACTTACTAGAAACTGTCTGCTCCAAACCAAACAAACCGCCTGTTCGGACTATTCTCAGAACATGAGACAAAACAACAAACCCACACCCACTCCCACAAAGGCACCTCCTTCCCCCAAGTAGGGCTGTGACTATCCGGAGTGTCCTCTGACTGGTGGGCCATACTATGTTCCCCCGAAATGGCCTGTCTTCTCTCAGATCTTGTTTCCTTGACCAACTCTGTGAAGAAGTCAGGAAAAAGTGGTTAGCCACTACCTGTTTTCTCAGGAAAGGTCCATCTTCAGAGCTCTCCTGGCATTTGGCCATCCTCACATCATTAGGTACCAAGAAAACTGACTCTGTTTTTAGTAAATCCAAACAAGTGAGCCCACTGGGCCTGGGACTGGAACTGCCTCTGGGTGCCTGGCTTCTTGGATACCAAGTTCAGAGAGTTCCATCACCAAGGAAATGAGGTATGTCACATTCTTTGGAACTGAATGAGGTCACTGCCTTGGCAACCACTTTGTCCTAACAGTTGCTTCCAAGGGTTACATAAGATGGAGGTTTCCCCTACTTCCTGTGACACTTTCATAAGGTAGAATGTATATCAACCATTGGCACCCAGGAACAGCTCTCCACTCAGGCCTGAATTTTTCCACCTTGTCTACAATAAGAAGAGAGAGGCAGATTCAGACACATCCCTTCATCCTGACCAGGTTGTTTGCCATGGAAGATGACTTTTGCTCTCTCAGGAGCTTCATACCTGCCTACAACTTCTCCATGTATCATTTGTGCATGGACATTTGAGGTTCTCATCTGGTGGAAGATCCCCAACTTTCCTGTATTGTAAGAACCCCTCTGTCCCTGCTCTTCTGTAAAATGTTTGAGGGAACAGTGTATACCTGGGGTTAAAAACAGGTTTGATTTGGTGATGAATGATTCTGTGCGATGAATAATGGGATTGGGAACCTGCAATATTTACAAGAATATAGAGGTGAAATATAAGTAGGAAAACAGAAATCTAGGTATGATTTGAAGCCCAGAGGGTTTTGCCCTTGATTGGGATACTTAGCTTTGAATTATGTTCTGCAAAATGTCTCAGATAATTTGATATACAATGGCATAGGACCTTGTACATTGGATGATTGAATTTAGAAGAGAACATCCAGTCAAAAAGGGATATTCAGTAGGATTAGGAAGATATTTGGTAGGTTTAGGAAGACGAGTGAGTATAGGATTTGGACCAAAAGTTCTTTAGCAATAGACTTTTGGTTATAGAGTGAATGTAAATATCAGCACATATGAAGAGTCAGACACTATGTTGAACTGGGGAAAATATGTAGAAAAGCAGATATCAATGGAAACATTACGAAATCAGGCAAAGTATAAAGTGAGGGATAGAATTAGACATTTTCAACAGGGTTGAGTTTCAATATATAAATTAGGAAAAAACAAATATGTAGTCACCAATAGGATTGACAATTGACAGCATTAGGCAACCTGGACATGGATGTTTTTGAAATCCATGTTCACTTTCCATTTAGGCTTTGGTACAATCATAAGTGTGACCTTTCCATTTTTTGTCCAGAATATTGCTGTGATAACGAGGTGACATGAGTATTTCTTTCACCATTTCTGGGAGCAATGTATTGAAGATGTAAAATTAGAATCGGGGGTACAAATAGGTGTACCCTGTTTCTATGAACATAGAGAAAAACCACGAATAGACCATACTGTGAATAAATAATATAACTTTTTTGAACTTTAAATAATGAATTGAACTGATATCTGAAAAATAAAAGGAAATTGTATATTGATATACAATCATTCATTCCAACCAGTTATATATCTAATGGAAATATTAGTGTTTTGGTTTATCATGAAGAGTGTGTGAGTTTTGCTTTAAAATGATTATGGAAATTCAAAATAATGTGTTTGGAAAGAAGTCTCATGAAAAGACCAGTCAAGAAACCCTGACAATACATGTGTTCTGAAGCAAGAAGTGATTAATGTTGAAACAAATGCCTATTAATTTGTGAACTTGTGGATGAAATGTATATCCTATGATGTGCAAAAACTGAAGAAACAATAATGTACCAGTGTCGAATACAAATGAATGACAAATTACATATCATGTCCCATAGGAGTCTACTTGCATTGATGTTAGACTGGGTCAGATACTGTAGAATAATTAGGATTTGTATGCACCCTTCACTGAAGTTAGTAGTCAGTACTAGGAAACAAATATGTATTTCAGGTGGATGAATATTTCTGATTATAATCTTGTGAAAAGTTGATTATAAATCCACATACATGAACATGAATGAATTTAGAGAGTGTATACTAGACACATATATTTCATATTTGGAAAACTTTGGAGACTATATCTATATCTATATCTATACACACACACACACACACACACACACACACACACACACACAACACTCACAGACATTAAAAAGTACCAATATAAATGCCAATCGAAATTCATCAGTAAATACATATCATCCACAGATGCTTCTTCCGGACCCAGTCTCCTCTCCAAACACTCCTCCCTTAACACCTGTTAGTCTAGTCTATTATAATACCCCAGAGGAAAAAGGGACTCTTGCCGCAAAATGGGAAGGCCCCTATCCTGTCATTCTCTTTACCCTTACCGCCGCCAAACTCTCCTTACCAGACAACTGTCTCACTCCCTGGATTCACATGTCTAGGTTGAAGCCACATCACCAGGAGGCCCCACCTGCTGAAGACAGGGCCACCCCAGAGGAACTCCAAGAATCACCTACTGAACCTCCCCTTTACTCCTGCTCTCCACACCCATCTCACCCATTTTAGTTGTGGCTCACACGGTTTTCCTTGCAGCCCAATTCCTCTTAAAGAAGGCACAATGAGCTCTCCCAACACCCTAGTCTTCTCTAACTGCTTGTTTTTTGTGCTCTGCTTATTTTCTGTGTTCTGTCAGGAGTGGTCTTTACCCTCCTCACCTACCATGCCTTTATTCACTTTTCGGGAACGATACTCAGAACATGGCATGCAGAAGGTCTGCGCAGTGGATGCAACTACTTGCTTCATCCACAACTGCACCTCTATTTCCCTAAAATTGTCACCTTCAAGGACCTTCGTCCCTTGTAGCTGGAACTGGCCTTTCATTTGCTTCCTTTTTGATCAAACAAAAGACTATTGTCATTGGTGGCCTGAGATATATAATGGGTGCCCCTATTGGTCATGCATGTTCCATGATGAACGTGGTAGCTATTCTTACCACTCATTTGGTTACCCTGAAGGGTGGACTTCTAGTTACATAAAGTGGCATAAAGGCTCTTCATCCAGTAACAATGGATGGTATACTTTAGATAAACCTGACCCCAAGGCCAAACGATGGGGCTATGTTGAGTTTGCTGTCTATGCTCGGACAACCTCAGTCAGACCCACAGGGTGGATGACTATTGGCCGCACCCTGATTACGCAACCTAAGGCAAACATCCAGGTAGTCGAACACATTAAGGACTCAGAATCAAAACTTTGAGATCATATCCATAGCTCATCCAAAGAGGATTCAGAGCCTTCAACCCTCTCAGGTCCCCCTCCCACATGGCTCAATTTGCTACACCAAACTTTTTGATTATTAAACTCCACCCCTCTTTCTGTGCCTACTTCTCAGTGCTTTCTCTGTGCTTCACTTAGTCGTCCACTTCTAGCAGCAGTCCCATTAGCGGCAGGAAATATTCCAGCAAAACCCTACAATTTCTCTAAAAAGGACAACCCCTACATGTGACACGTATCCCACTGTGGGAAAGTTATTCCACCAATACTTTATTTCCTTTCATCTGTTTCCACCTGCCAATAATGAATCCTTTACCCATTTGTTCCTTGAGCTACAGCACCCCATAGAGCCCTGTGTTTATGCAACCTGGACATTTCCTCTGGTGTAATGGTTCTTTAAGTACCTCAACCATCAATGTCTCTGGCGCCTGTTTCTTGGTTACTGTAGTTCCTCAGCTATCTTTGTATACTCCCACCGAATTCTGACAGTTGGCCCTACCTTCCCGCACCCGTAGGGTAGTCTTTCTGCCGGTTCTGGTAGGCCTCATTTTAACACCTCAGTAACAGTTCTCGGACTCTCTGGTGGAGCTATAGGTCATGCTCTATGGGATCCAATGACCTTCAACAAAAACTGCAGGAAACACTCAATACCATGGCTGAGTCTCTGGGTTCCTTGCAGCGGCAGGTTACTTCATTGGCACAAGTGGCTTTACAGAACCAAAGGGCAATTGATCTTCTCACTGCAGAAAAGGGGTTACATGCCTATTCCTCAGAGAGAGAATTTTGCTATTATGTTAATGAATCTGGGCTAATAAAAAAAAATGTTGTTAAATTGCAGGAATTATCGACCCAATTGCTCAAACCTACCTCCTCCAATTCCCATAACGGGGTTCTTCCAATCCTATCTTGCCATGTACTTACTACATATCTTGGATCCCCTTATTTGGATGCTCCTTTTTTGTGCTCTCTTGCCCTGCATAATGAAGTGCCTTCAACCAACTGCATAAAATTCCTAATCAAACTTTCAACCAGCTTTTGCTTAGTCACTACCAGCCTCTGATGACCGATGAATCCCCAACATCTCCAAGAGAACAGTTCACTCAGTGATGAAGCTCACTACAAGGCACGATGGAATGCAACGGGTATTAGACAGCGGGAGACAACGAGCTCGGAGAACCTCTTAATCTGCCATCCTGGATTCATAGTCTTTACCACCTTCTAAGCTTTCTCATGGCCCTTGGCCTCTTCTATGTCAGTCCCCCCACATGGAACTTCTGCCAAAAATTGACATTTGCTTTAATTTTTATCTTCATTCTGTTTTTATTCGCTCTGATCTTCTTCAGGTGCTGGCGACACCATGTCCAGGCAACGCTTCCAGTATTTCCTTGAGTCTCTGTTACAGGACCAGTGGCTGATACCAACAATCTCTTCCATCCAGGACTGGTTCCATGCCATCGACATCTTTGGCTTCAGGGAACATTCATTGACTTCACACCTATGAAAATAGCTGTCTATAGCCACTGGGTTTTATTTCTGGCTGCCATGATATCCCCATACCTGCCCCCTGAGCATTCCTCCACTTCTCTTTCTAGGCCCCACACCACCCCCACACAGCAGGAAGCAGCCAGATCTGACAAACGACACCCCACTTCCTAAGAAAACAAAAAGGGTGGAATGTTGGGAAAAGAATAAATGGCAGCCATACCCCAGAGAAAAACCCCAACATGGCGCCTAAGGACTTCTTCTTCCTACCTTCTTCATTTCTGCAGTGGCACAAAAAGTTCCCGCCCTTGTGAACTCTCCCGCCAGCGCCAATTTCAAATCTCGCTTGTGGGGAACCTTAGCCCCAATGAGAACTAATTCCTGGGCTCTGGAGCTGATATTTGAAAGAACTTGTCAATAAACGGGTTGCTGCCATTTATGTAAGCCATACCATCTCCCCCTTAGTTCTATATAAGCACACAGCTTTTAGCAATAAATTTGGAATTCTCCCGGTGAAGTGTCATTGCGTGGGGAATTATTTCACTCATGTTCAGCAACAGGATATCCAAAGGTTCTCCAGTGCCACCTGGTAATGGGAATTTCAGAAATTTGATAGTATTTATTTAACCATTTTTGAAGGATGAAGTTGGAGTCACTGTGCGTTTCAATTAATGCAGGAACCATTATGTGGTGAGGAAGCTCATTTAAATGAAATCTCTGGAGAAATCTCACAGGCAAGGCTTCCCAAAAAGTGGCCAAAAGGTCACATGAAGCCAGGATCATTGAGGTCTACAGTATGAGTTCCATTTGTGTTTAGACTCTCAATTATGGCTGCCAAGTCTTTCAAAATAAAATCATGTGATATCCTGGCTGAGATTCTCACTGCACTGTGGAAAGACACCCTGGCCCTCGATCTCAGTTTTCAAGGGCGCATCTCATGCGTGGCCTCCTAAAATCCCAACACATTTCATGGCAATACTTCTTTGAGGTAAATTCCAGAACTCAGTCTCTAAGAGGAATCATGCCAGAATTCAAGCCCAGGTGGATCCAGTTATCTCTTCCAACCGCCAAACAAATGACCACAATTAAAACCAAACACTCCCACATGGCCCTCATCTTCTTCCATATAGACACTTATCATAACCTCTGGCTGGAGTTTTTCATGAGGGGTGCAGCCCAAGACAGTGTCAAAAATAAGCTCCCTTGCCCCTCATTTGCCTAAAGTCAAGGTGGCCTGGACACCCATCCGGTGAACCAGGAGTGATCAGATAGGCCAGCTGTTAATACTGCTCTGCATCTCCAATTTGAGGCCTACTGACTGTCAGGTATAGATTCTTTATATGATTTGTAGCCATGAGAAAACCCAAAAACCTATGGGTTAGCCTCTGCAGGGCTGTGCATAACTCATTTGAACCAAAGGATCCGTATTCTCACTTGATGGTGGTCAGGAACCTTACAAATGAATGCGAGAGACTTCATTCACAATAATTGCTCTTTTGGCCATTTTGGTTTTGGATGCACACATGGGATCTCTCTTTACATCCATCAGGTGCTGAGAATCTAAGCCACAACCTCACACAGGGCCAAGAGGCTGATTCAGACACATCCCTTTCCAAAGCAATTAAGCAAAGAGCCACAGGTGATGCCTATTCATTTCCATTTGAAAACTGTTTTCTTCAGGCTTCACAAAGGGGTGGCCTGAGGCAAAGACCTTCCTGACATTCAGGGAAACAGAACAATTGATAAGCAAAAGGCCGAAAGCATGGTTTCTCCACTGAGACTTTCTTGGTCACACTGATATCTGAGTTTTCTGAGATGCTCGCCATTCCCTTCAGCTATCCAGGACATGGCAATGTCACAGAGCTTGGAGGTGGTACATATTTTGGACACAAAACCATGAGACTATTCTGGAGAGTGGTGAGAATTCTGGAAGAAACAGGAACTTAGGAAGGTAGCAGGTGTTGCCCATGGATAAGGCAAGCTGCAGTCCATTCATAAATTGGGCAGGATGAATGCCGGGAATCTTTCTACTACACAGGACATATGAATTGTTGCATTCTATTTTCTAATGTCTACAACCACGGACACAGTGGGATACACAAAAATAGAAACACTTGCCTTGTCCAACGACTTACTAGAAGAAGACCACTCCAAATCAAACAAACCGTCTTTCCTACCTATTCTCAGATCATGAGACAAAACCACAAAATCACACCCACCCCACAAAGACACCTCCTTCCCCCATGTAACTCTGTGACTATCCGGAGTTTCCTCTGAGTGGTGGGCCATACTATGTTCCCCCAAAATGGCCTGTCCTATCTCAGATCTGGTCTCCTTGGCCAACTCTGTGAAGTTGTCAGGAGCCTGCGGTGAACCACTACCTACTTTCTCAGGAAAGGCCCCTATTCAGAGCTCTCCTGGTATTTGGCCATCCTCACATATGTTGGTACCAAGAAAGACTGACACTCTCCTTGGTAAATTCAAACAAGTGAGCCTACTGGGTCTGGGACTGGACTGGCTCCGGGTGCCTGGCTTCCTGGATCCCAAGTTAAGAGAGTTCCATCACCAAGGAAGTGAGGTAGATCACTTCTTCAGGAACTGAATGAGGTCATTGCCTTGACAACCACTTTGTCCTAACAGTTGCTTTCAAGAGTCCCATGAGATGGAGGCTGCCCCTACTTCCTGTGACACTTTCACAAGTTAGAATGGTATATAAACCATGGGCACCCGGGAACAGCTCTCCACCTAGGACTGGTTTGGTCCATCTTCTCTACATTAAGAAGAGAGAGGCTGATTCATACACATCCCTTCATGCTGACAAGGTTGTTTGCCATAGAAGATGACTTTTCTCTCTCAGGTCTTTCGTAGCTGCCTACATCTTCTCAAGGGATCATTTCTGCATGGACCTTTGATGTTCTCAACATGTGGAACATGCCCTACATTCCTGTATTTTAAGAGCAACCCTGTCCCTGCTGTTCTGTAAAGTTCGATTGAGAGAACAGTGTATGGTTTGGGTTAGTAACATGTTCAATTTGGGGTTAGGAATCCTTCTGCATGACGAATAATGGTATTGGGAAACTATGATATTTACAAGAATATATAGGTGAAATATAAGTATAAAAACAGAAATCTAGGGAAGATATGAAGTCCAGAAGGGCATTGGGCCCTTAATTGGTACACTTAGCTTTGAATTATTTTCTGCAAAAATGTCTCAGATAAATCTATATACAATGTCATAGGAGCTTGTACCTTGGATGATTGAATGTCGAATAGAACACCCACTCAAAAAGGGATTGTCGGTAGGATTAGAAAGATAGTCAGTAAGTTTACAAAGAAGAGTGAGAATAGGATTTAGACCAAAAGTTCTTAAGCAATAGGGTTTCAGGTAGACAGTGAATGTAAATGTCAGCACAAGTGAAGAGTCAGTCACAATGATGAACAGGGGAAAATATGTAGGAAAATAGATATAAATAGAGACATTACTAAATCAGGCAAAGTATAAAGTGAGTGATAGGATTAGACATTTTCAACAGGCTTGAGGTTGAATATATAATCTTAGGAAGAAACAAAAATGTAGTCACCAATAAGATTGACATTTGAGAGCATTAGGCCACCTGGACATGGAAGGTTTTAGTAATCCATGCTCACTTTCCATTTAGGCTTTGGTACAACCTTAAGGGTGACCTTTGATTTTTTTGTCCAGAATATTACTGTGATAAAATGTATATATAGATCAGGTGACATGAGTATTTCTTCCACCATTTTTTGAGGAATATTTTGAAAACGTATAAATTAGTATTGAGGGTAAAAATAGGTGTACCCTGTGACTATGAATATAGAGATAATGCATGAATAGACCATACAGTTAATAAATAATATAACTGGTTCCACTTTAAATAATGTATTGAATTGATATCTGAAAATACATAAGAAATCATATATTGATATATAATCATTCATAACAACTAGTTATACGTCTAATTGTAATCCTAGGGTTATGGTTTATCATGAAGAGTGTGTGAGTTTTGCTTCAAAAGTGATTATTGAAATCAAAAATAATGTGTTTGGAAAGAAGTCTCATGAAAAGATCAGTTTGAAACATGGCGGAACACGTGTTTTCTGAAGCAGAAAGTGAATGAAAGTGAAATAAATGCCTATAAATTTGTGAACTTGTGGATGAAATCTATATCCAATAATGTGCATAAACTGAAGAAATAGTAATGTACTAGTTTTGAATAAAAGTGAACTTCAAAATACTTATCATGTCCCATAGGAATCTACTTGCATTGATGTGAAAATGGATCAGTTACTGTAGAAATATTAGGATTTCTATGCACCATTCACTGAAGTTAGTTTTCAATACTAGGAAAAAAATACGTATATCAGGTGAATGAATATTTCTGAGAATAATCTTGTGAAAAGTTGATTATAAATCCATATACATAATCATGAATGAATTTAGGGAGTGTATAATAAGACACATATATTAAATATTTTGAAATATCTGGAGAGAATATATATATATATATATATATATATATATATACACACAGATTTTAAAAATTAGCAATATATATGCCAATCGAATTACACCGTGAAATATGTATCATCCACAGATCCAAAAATATTCATTTTACTGGATATGGATTTATGTATAACTTTTTTCAACTAGGAAGCTCACCCATAGGTTGAATTTTCAGGTCAAACAGCGTTTAAGAGGAGTGATCTCTTCTCACACTTTGTATCTACCAAGTCATGTAACTCACAAGAATGTACGTGTGATACCAGGTAGGATTCTATATGTGCATATAAAAATACATGTGCTGAATAGAATACAGAGAAAGGGAGACAGGAATTCACATATTTGTTAACTTTAAAAGCACATGGAAAACTATTTCAACAAAAAATTGACTAGATTTATAACTCCTACCCTATATAATGCAAAAGGCAAGTCCAAGTATACAACATGCCTCCTCTGAACTGCTTGTATTTCTATTCTGTTTCCGTTATTTTTCTCCATCATATTAGGATTAGTATTCAGAATCTAGCAGAGCATGTGTTAGTGTCAGGGATTCAGTATTTCAAATGTAAAATAGAAAAATGAATCCAATGTGTATGCAAATATGTGCTAAACAAAATCTTCCCACTCTCATCCAGAACAATTCCTTGATATTTTTTTCGCCCAAAGTAAGACACAATTAGAGGAGAAGAGTAATAAAATCTGTGAATAATATGCTCAGGAGTTTACAACCTTGGAAGTGGTAGAGGAGTTTCCCTAGTATGGGACAGGGTAAACACTCCATAAACATGGAGCTCTGCTGGCCTAAATACTTCTTGAGAAACTGCCTCTGAGTTTGGGCACTTGAAATATATGTTGTTGTCAGGAGCTTTAGCTTCTTTTTAGTGAGACTATCAAAGCTGTGTCTGCATCTATGTGACCTGGAGGACATGGTTTCTTATTTTCCAATGAACATGAGGCAGCAGTGCTGAATTCTCTCTTTGTAAGTAAACTGTGGCCACTGGGGGCTAAGGGTATTCCCATGTGGACTGGGAAGCCATTTGGTCATCCTCCACTTTTCGTGGTGTTTCTTGCTGCTGCACTGGGACTTTGGCATTTGCTTCATGAAATAAAAGAAGTTCAACTGGGACACAGTTCTGGAGCCAATTCTTTCATGTGTGGTTGGTCAGGGTCTGCAGGAGAATGCACCAACCAGGCTTCTATCCCACATAGCTTGGCCCCATGTCCACAGTAACCTGATTCTAAACATTGCCCAGAAACATCTCCATATAACCAGAAGCCTTTACATGGAAGGGTTTGCTGGCTGCACCATGTAAGTCACAAGCCATTTGGGATCCAATGGCAGATCCACATGGCCCCACCACAAATTTTTTATCACACACCTGCCTACCACTGCTCTAGGCCCACTACTCAGCAGGTTCCAACATACTGGCATCTCTGTTCTACACCATTTTCATGAAACCCACTCAATCAAGGCACTGTCTTGCATATTTACGATCAGCAACAGGACATCCAAAGTTTCTCCAGTGCCACCTGGTCATGGGAATTTCAAAAATTTCATGGTATTTATCTAGGCATTTTTCAAGGATGACGTTGCAGGCACTGTGGGTTTCAATTCATTCAGGAACCTTTAAATGGTGAGGAAGCTCATTTCAATGAATGCTCTGTAGAACTCTCACAGGCAAGGCTTCCCAAAGAGTGGCCAAAATGTCACATGAAGCCAGGCCTATTGAGGTCTACAATGTGACGTCCATGGGTGTTGTGACTCTCAACAATGGCTGGCAAGTCTTTCAGAATTAAATCATGTGATCTTCTGGCTGAGATACCCAGGGCTCTGTGGAAAGCCACCCTGGGCCTAGATCTCAGTTTCCAAGGGTGATTCTCATGGGTGGACTCCTAAAATCCCAACAAAATTCATGGCAATACTTCTCTGAATTCAGTCTCTAAGGGGAATCACACCAGAGTTCAAGCCCAGGTGGTCCCAGTCATGTCTTCCAACCGGACACAAATGACCAAAATTAAAACCAAAACCCTCCCATATGGCCCTCATCTTCTTCCATATAGACACTAATCACAACCTCTGGCTGAAGGTTTCCATGAGTGGCGGAGTCCAAGAGAGTGTCCAAAATAACTCCCTTGCCCCTCATTGGCGTAAATTCAGGGTGGTCTGGACACCCTTCATGTGAAACAGGAGTGATCAAATATGCTAGACGTTAATACTTCTATGCTTCTCCAATTTGTGGAAAACTGAGTGTCAGGTATATATTTTTATGTGATTTGCAGTCATGAGAAAACACAAGCTCCTCTGCAGGTCTTTGAAGAACCCATTTGACCCAAAGGATCCCTATTCTCACTTGATGGAGTTCAAGAACTTTAAAGAGGAAGGGGACAGACTTCATCCACAAGGACTGCTTTTTGGCCATTTTGGTTTTGGATGCACACATGGGATCTCTCTTTACATCCACCACGTGCTGAGTATCTAAGCCACAACCTCACACAGGGCCAAGAGGCTGATTCAGACACATCCCTTTTCAAAGCAATTAAGCAAAGAGCCACAGGTGATCCATATTCATTTCCATTTGAAAACTGTTTTCTTCAGGCTTCACAAAGGGGTGGCATGAGGCAAAGACCTTCCTGACATTCAGGGCAACAGAACATTAGGTTAGCAAACGGCCCAAAGCAGTGTTTCTCCACTGAGACTTTCCTGGTCACACTGATATCTGAATTTTCTGAGACGCTCGCCATTCCCTTCAGCTATCCAGTACATGGCCATGTCACAGAGCTTGGAGGTGGTACATAACTTGGTGACAAAATCATGAGCCTATTCTGGAGAGTGGCCAGAATTCAGGAAGAAAACAGGAACTTAGGAAGATAGCAGGTGTTACCCATCCATAAGGCAAGCCGCATTCCTTTCATACATTGGGCAGAAAGAATTCTGGTAAGCTTTCTACTAGCCTGGACACATCCTTTGATGCATTCTCTTTTCTAATGTCTACAACCATGGACACAGTGGGATACACAGACATAAAAACACTCGCCTTGTCAAATCACTTGTTAGAAGTCGTCCACTCCAAACCAAACAAACTGCCTTTCCTACCTATTCTCAGAACATGAGACAAAATCACAAACACACACTCACACCCACAAATTCACCTCCTTTCCCAAAGTAGGTCTCTGACTATCGGGTGTGACCTCTGACTGGTGGGCCGTACTATGTTCCCATCAAATGGCCTGTTCTGTCTCAGATCTGGTTTCTTTGGCCAACTCTGTGAAGTTGTCAGGAGACAACGGTGAGCCACTTCCTGCTTACTCAGGAAAGGCCACTCTTCAGAGCTTTCCTGGCATTTGGCCATCCTCACATCAGTAGATACCAAGAAAGACTGACTCTGTCTTTGGTAAATCAAAAGAAGTGAGACCACTGGGACTGGGCCTGGGACTAGATTTGTGTGCCTGGATGCCTGGATCCCACGTTCAGAGAGTTCCATCACCAAGAATGTGAGGTGAGGTCACTTCCTTCAGGAACTGAATGAGGTCAATGCCTTGGCAAGCACGTTGTCCTAACATTTGCTTCCAAAGGTCCCATGAAATGGAGGCTGTCCCTAATTCCTTTGACACTTTCACAAGTTAGAATGGTATATCAAACATTGGTAACCGGGAACAGCTCTCCACAGAGGCCTCGCTTGGTCCTTCTTCTCTACATAAAGAAGAGAGAGGCTGATTCAGACACATCCCTTCATGCTGACCAGGTTGTTTGCAATGAAAGATGACTTTTGCTCTCTCAGTTCCTTCATAGGTGCCTACAACTTCTCTAGGGATCATTTGCGCATAGACCTTTCAGTTTCTCAGCAGTTGGAAGATCCCCTAAATTCCTGTATTTTAAGACCAACTCTGTCCTTGCTCTTCTCTAAAGTTAGATTGAGGGAACAGTGTATGGTTACGGTTAATAACAGGTTTGATTTGGAATAGAAATCATTCTGCTGGATGAATAATGGTATTGGGAACCTGCGATATTTTCAAGAATATATAGGTAAAATATATGAATCTGAAAACAAAAATCTAGGTAAGATTTGAAGCCCAGAAGGGCATTGGGCCCTTGATTGGGTATTAAGCATAGGACCTTGTAACTTGGATGATTGATTTTCAAAGAGAACTTCCAGTCAAAATGGATAGTCAGTAGTATTAGGAAGATAGTCGGTATGTTTATAAAGGAGAGTGAGTATAGGATTTGGACCAAAAGTTCTTTAGCTATAGGGTTTCGGGTATTGAGTGAATGTAAATGTCAGCACATGTGAAGAATTAATCACAATGATGAACTGGGGAAAATATGTAGGAATGCAGATATCAATAGAGACTTTAGGAAATCTGGCAAAGTATAGTAGGTAGTGAAATGTTAATAAAATAGATTCTTGTCACTTCCTGTTTTTCTGTATGCTTAATAAAACACTGTTGAAATCTTGAGAAGTGATTTCTAATCTTTTTCCCAGAATGTGCTGTCCCCAACTGCCAAACTTCAGAATGTACTCCCTCACCCAGTTGCACGCAAACTGCTCACCCGCCCAGGCCCATCAATAAACTTTCCTCCCTGCCCTCTTCAAGGAAAGTATATAAGCTCTGCTTAAGCTGTTCTCAGGGTTCTCTGCTCTATTCAAATGAGCTCTGAGCCCCAGCATGCTGGACCCCCAATAAACCCTTTGTTTTTGCATGAGAGAGTCTCTTGGTGGTCTCTTCCCCCAATGCTCTTCCGATATTTATATATGGAGGTTCCACCGAAATCCAGCAGTGGTGAACGAGAGACCCCAATGGGCTACTCTCAGGGTAAGTAAGGCACCTCTTTCTGGTTTCAGGTTTCAGGTTAGGGCTTGGCAAAATGGCTGTCGATGAAGTGTGTGAGCTCTCTTTGATGGTGGCTGGCAGACGTGTCACAGAGCCACAAGCCAAGTCCCTGGGGGACGCCACAGAGGACTCTGGAATCGAGGAATAATAGTCTCCTCGACTCAGTGATACTTTGTTTCAGATTCGGTATTGCCAGCCCATCGGGTTTTGCCACCTGCTCAGTCTTGGTCTCAGTGTTGGACGTCCATTGCCTGTCTTTATTGTTATCTCTTGTCTGTGTCCTGTGTCGTTGCTTTTACTGTTTGTGTATCTTTCATTATGGGACAGATCACTTCAATGCCTCTGTCCCTGACCCTTGATCTATGGACCAAAGTCCGCTTAAGGGCTCAGAATGTTTCTTTTTTAGTAAAACGCTGGACCTGGCAGACTCTGTGTGCCACAGAATGGCCCACCTTTGGATTCGGATGGCCCCTAGAAGGATCTTTCTACTTCCCACTAATTTAAAAAGACAGAGATATTGTCTTACAGCCAGGGCCACATAGCCATACTGATAAACAGGAATATACCTTAACTTGGCAGGACCTCTGCAAATCTCCTCCTCCGTGGGTGAAGCCTTTCCTTGCTGTGTCCCCGTTCCTACTCCTTCCCCCACGATCTCTCAACCCCTCTGCTCCTCCTCCTCCTCCACCCTCTGTTCTCCCTGAGTCACAAGATTTGACTCTACTGGACTCTCGTTCCCCTCCTTATCTTCTACCCTTATCCCACAACCCCCAACACCCTCTAAGTGATTCTCCAGCTGCTGACTCAGCCTCTCCGCAATTGGAGGAAGCTAAGCCAGCCCAGGGCCCTCCAGGTAACTACCCTGCGTCACACACAGCCCCTCCTCCCCTGGAGGAAGCTGGAGTTGCTAAAGGAACTCGCTGGTGGCAAATGATTGAAAACCCTGGAACTCCCGTGTTGCTTCCCTCCATCCCTAAGGACCAATGATTGACGATGGCCATAGGGAAAAAATGCAAGCCTACCAGTATTGGCCTTCTCCTCTTCAGACCTATAAAAATGGAAAAATAACAATCCCCCTTTTACCGAGGACCCAACCTGGCTCTCAGGTCTGGTGAAGTCATTGATGTTTTCACACCAACCTACTTGAGATGACTGCCAACAACTCCTAGGGACTCTCTTCATGACAGAGGAACAAAAGAGAATCCTCCTGGATGCTAGAAAAAAGTATCCTCGGACCAAATGCGTGACCGACAAAACTTCCCAATATATTCAAAGCCGGCTTTCTCTTGAAACGACCCAACTGGGACCCCAACACCTTTGAAGGTAGGGAGCATCTGTCCACTTATCGCCGGGCTCTAATAGTGGGTATCTTAGTGGCCGCTAGGTGACCAACTAATTTGGCCAAGGTAAGAGAGATTATTTAAGGGCCTGATGAATCTCCCTCTATGTTCTTAGAGATAATTATGTAGGCATATAAGAGACATACTCCTTTCGATCCTCAGGCAGAGGATCAAAAGGCATCTGTCACAATGGCCTTTATTGGGAAAGCTGCCCTGGATATTAAAAGAAAGTTACAATGCTTAGATGGATTACAAGATATGACTTTGAGGGATTTATTCAGAGAACCCGAGAAGGTATACTTTAAGAGAGAAACTGAGGAAGAGAAGGGAGCTGAGTGAGGATAAAAGAAACAAAAGACAGACTAAGGCATTGACTAAGGTCCTGGTCACAACAACAAATAGGCCAGAAATTAAGAAACAGAGAGACAGGAAGGGATACCTGGGCACACACTAGAGGCCACCCCTGGCCTCAGATCAATGTGCCTACTCTAAAGAAAAAGGACACTGGGCCAAAGAGTGCCCTAGAAAGAGACAGCCATGCCAGCCAGATATTCTGACTCTGGAGGAATACTAAGAAAGTCCGGGCTCAGATCCTCTCCCTGACCTCAAGGTAACTTTTGAAGTGGAGGGGAACACAATAAACTTTGAAGTAGATGCAGGGTGAATATACTCAGCCCGTAAGGCCCATTGGGCCCTCTACCGAATAAAAGGTCTCTAATTCAAGAGTCTAACAGAAGTAAATATCGGGCTTTGACAACTACGAGGACCATGGACCAGGGAAAAGGAAAAATCCATCACTCCTTCCTAGTTATCCCAGAATGCCTGGCCCCATTGATTGGCAGAGTTCTGCTCACCAAGCTCTGGGCCAAAATAACTTTTAACCCTGAAGGCCCTCAAGTGGAATTTTTTAATTCTTCAGTAACTACTCCTATAATCATGGCTCTAACTATGTCAGTAGCAAATGTTCATCAACTCACTCACCTTTGTTCAAAGAAACTGCATTCATTCGTGAAGGATCAAGAACACAGTTTTCCACTAACCTACTCACAGCAAAAGGAAATAACTGAATGGGTAACAAAAGCCTGTCAGGTCCATTAATTGGTTAAAGCTTACACTTCCAAGCTTCCTGCAGGAAAGCACCTATGAGGAACCAGACGAGGACAATTCTGGGAAGTGGACTTTACTGAAATTAAGCCAGTAAGGTATGGACTTAAATAACTCCTAGTCTTTGAACATACATTTTCAGGATGTATTGAAGCCTTCCCCACACACACACAAAAAAAGAAATAATAAACAAGAAAAAAGAAACATTGCAAATGGTTGTAAAGAAGATCCTGGAAGATATTTATTCTCCCCTTGACGACCAGTAGTCTTAACCCTAATCAGCCCCTTAAGCTGCGATGGCTGATCACAAATCCTACTGGACACGAAGTATGGCCTATCTCGAATACAGCCCCCTTACGAACCTGGTGGCCATCTCTCCACCCAGTCATTTGTCAGCTGGCTATAGGTCTTTCCTATTGGGATATCCTTGATTAACAGGATCCCACTAAAATTCCATTAAATCCCTTCCGTACCATAGATAATGGAAACAAACATTATAGATGTAGGGACACGTGAGCCAGATGCAGGTTAGCTAGCCTAGATTACTATGTTTGCCCGGCAGACTATCAAAGCCACAAACAGTCACGGCTGTGGGGGGGGGGAGAGCAGACTTCTATTGTAAGTCATGGGGATGTGAGCATACAGGGACTGTCAGATGGAAACCAAACTCCTCATCAAATTCTGTACACAGCATTGGCCATATTACGAATTAGATAACCAAAACCGATGGCCCCCAGAGGGGTCTCTAGATCCTCAAATTCTGTGTGACCTTTTTAACTTCTGCAAGTGCTCAAAAGGGTGAATGGAGATTCCGCTATGTGGAGGCCTTCTCTCTCCTTTGCTCACATCCTGAACTATGCTTCTCCAATAGATGCTCACCCTCAGCCTTGTGCTCCAGACTCTCTGCTGTCACTCCCACCTCAGCAACTTGATTTCTCCCCTCCAATATCTAGATCAAAAACCCAAATCTCGACTGGTTCTCAGACCATTGCTCCCTTGCTGAGGTTGCAGGTACTGAGGTACCACTCCATTCACTCACTCCTCTCCTCTCCTGTCAGTGCCCGCACCGGGTCCCACCCAGTCCTCTTACCACCTAATGCAAAGCTCAAACCCACTGAGAAGAATCCTCAGACCCTAATACAAGATGTAATGAAAATGGCCTTTAATGTTGCTTTGTCATCACTAAAAACAGGTTACTAAGAATTTAAAGTCCCTCACAGGCTTTTTGGAATCTCACTCCCGTCTCCCCCTCTGTTCTATCTGTTCTACTGCTCAAGTTTTTGTTGCTATTAAGATCCCAAAGCCCTCTCCCAATATTCTTTTACATCTCTCCTTCCTCATTCTCAGATCCACAGAGCTGCTCTTATCCCTGCCTTCCAAATTGACCCACTCTGTACCAGGCCCACAGAAAAGTCTTAACTGACCTTCTCCAGAAGTCTTCACCATGGCTGATTTAGGACTTTCAGCAAAAGAATCCCGATAAAAGAGTTCACTGTAGATAAACTTCCTATTTTTGTGTTGCCCTGGTCTCCTTGGCAACTGGCTAAAAAATTCAGCACTCCTGATCTAGACACACCCTTACTAGTTTTTCACAAAATATTTGAAAAAAAGGCCTCTGGCCTTGAGCTGGGGCTTCACAGAGATGGCTACATTTCTAAGATAAAGAAGTTACAAACTGGGCTGTATGGAAACAGCTGGAAGGGGGAAAAAAAGAAAGGGAAGACACCCCCACCCAGGTGTCCTTGAAAAGTTAACTTGCCCAAACTGAGGAAAAAACAGAAACAAAAACTGCTTTTTGTGAACTTCTGCAGACTGTGAACTTCTGAGCCCCTTCCCTTACGTGTTGGGTACAAAATTCTGAAACTACGTAACTTGGGTTTCAGGGGATTAATTGATTACAACAGAAGCAATGCCCTCTGAATCTGGTTGAAACCAAAAAAGACTGTTTCCGTGTCTTTGGTGCTATCTTAGGTGCCTTGCCTTGTCCGTCCCTACAACAGTATAATTCTATATACTTAAACATTGTTTATGTTTTCATGAAATGGTCAACAGATGTGATTAATTGTGAAATGGTGCAGATGTTTCCCAGAGTGCTCTATCATGACGCAGGTTCATCTGAAGATCAAAGAGGGGGACATACAACCCGGTTCCGCTGGGAACATATGTCCCTCACCTTAGCCATTCTATTACGAATAGGAGTTGCTGCAGGGTTGGGCACAAGAACCACTGCTCTGGTCCATGGGACACAACAAGTGACCCAATTAGAAGCAGCAATAGATCAAAACTTAAAGATTTTAGAAACCTCCATCACAGTTTTGCAGGAATCTTTAACCTCTCTCTCTGAAGTTGTTTTACAGAACAGTCGAGGGTTGGACCTCCTTTTCATGACAGAGGGGGGCCTTTGTGCTTCATTGAGGGAAGAATGTTGTTTTTATGTCGACAATACTGGAGTTGTAAAAAAATCTATGAGTAAATTAAAAAGATGCCTTGAAGAGCAACAACGAGAGAGAGAGAGGCACAGAAAGGGTAGTTTGAGTCTTTTTTTACACAGTCCCCCTGGTTAATTACGTTTTTATCAACCCTGGCCGGTCCAATAATAATCCTCATATTATTACTAACTATAAAACCCTGTTTCCTCAACCATGTAATTTCTTTTCTCCAAGCTCAAATTGGACAAATTAAAATTATGGTAATACCCCACTAGCAGACATAGAATGTGACACCCCACAAAGATCACTTTTATGATTAAAAGTAGCCAGAAAAAGAAGTGGGGAATGAAAGGTTAATAAAATATGTACTTGTCACTTCCTGTTTTTCTGTACACTTAACGAAACACTGTTGAAATCTTGAGAACTCTTTGCTAATCTTGTTGCCAGAATGTGCTGTCCCCAATTGCCAAACTGCAGAATCTACTCCCTCACCCGGTTGAATAGAAACCTGAACTGTACTTGGATCATTGAATGTAGAAGAGAACATCCATTCAAAAAGTTATAGTCAGTTGGATTAGAAAGATAGTCGGTAAGTTTAGGAAGAAAAGTGAGTATAGGATTTGGAACAAAAGTTCTTTAGCAATAGGGTTTTGGTTAGAGAGTCAATGTAAACGTCAACACAAGTGAAGAGTCAGTCACAATGATGCACAGGGCAAAATATGTAGGAAAGCAGATATCAATAGAGACATTAGGAAATCAGGAAAAGAATAAAGTGAGTGATGGGATTAGATATTTTCAACAGGGTTGAGGATGAATATATGAGCTTAGGATAAAACAAATATGAAGTCAACAATAGGATTGACATTTGATAGCATTAGCGTAGCCCAAGACAGTGTCCAAAATAAGCTCTGTTGCCCCTCATTTGCCTAAATTCCCAGTGGCCTGTACACCCTTCCTGTGTACCAGGAGTGATCAAATAGGCCTGCCGTTAATACTGCTCTGCTTCTCCAATTTGAGTCCTACTGAGTGTCGGGTACAGATTCTTTATGTGAATTGGAAAGATGAGAAAACTCAAGCACCTATTGGATAGCCTCTGAATAGATTTGAAGAACTCATTTGACCCAAAAGATCCCTATTCTCACTTGATGGAATTCAGGAACCTTACAGAGGAAGGCAAAATACTTCATCAACAATGACTGCACTTTATGCCATTTTGGATTTTATGCACCCATGGGATCTTTCTTTAGATCCATCAGGTACTGAGAATCTAAGTCAAAGAATCACACTGGGCCAAGAGGCTGATTCACACACATCTCTTTCCAAATCAATTAAGGAAAGAGCCAAAGGTAAAGCATATTCATATCCATTTGAAAAATCTTTCCTTCAGGATTCACAAAGGGTTGGCCTGAGACAAAGACCTTCCTGACTCTCAGGGCAACAGAACAATAGGTAAGCAAATGGCCCAAAGCAGGGATTCTCCACTGAGACTTTACTGGTCACACTGATATCTGAGTTTTCTGAGATGCTCGCCATTCCATTCAGCTATCCAGTACATGGCCATGTCACAGAGCTTGGAGGTAGTACATATCTTGGACACAAAACCATGAGCCTATTCTGGAGATTGGCCATAATTCAGGAAGAAAACAGCAACTTAGGAAGGTAGCAGGTATCGCCCATCAATAAGGCAAGCCGCATTCAATTCATAAATTGTGCTGGATGAATGCTGGGAAGCTTTCTATGAGACAGGACACATCCATTGATGCATTCTCTTTTCTAATGTCTACAAGTACGGACACAGTGGGATACACAGACATAGAAACACTTGCATTGTCAAACGACTTACTAGAAACAGTTCACTCCAAACCAAACAAACCGCCTTTTCTAACTATTCTCAGAACATGAGACAAAACCACAAACCCACACCCGCAATGGCACCTCCTTCCCCCAAATAGGTCTGTGACTCTCCGGAGTGTGCTCTGACTGATGGGCCATACTATGATGCTCCGAAATGGCCTGACCTGTCTCAGATCTGGTCTTCTTGGCCAACAATGTGAAGTTGTTAGAAGCCAGGAGTGAGCCACTATCTGCTTTCTCAGGAAGAGCCCCTCTTCCGAGCTTTCCTGGCATTTGGCCATCCTCACATCAGTAGGTATCAAGAAAGACTGACTCTGTCCTTTGTAAATCCAAAAAAGTGAGACCACTGGGACTAGAACTGAGACTGGCTCTGGGTGCCTGGCTTTCTGTATCCCAAGTTCAGAGAGTTCCATCACCATGGAAGTGAGATGAGATCACGTCCTTCAGGAACTGAATGAGATCACTGCCTTGGCAACCACTTTGTCATAACAATTGCTTCCAACGGTCCCATGAGATGAGGGCTGCCCCTACTTCCTGTGACACTTTCACAAGTTAGAATGGTATATCACCCGTAGGCAAAAGGGAACAGCTCTCCACACAGGCCGGGTTTGGTCCATCTTCTCTACATTAAGAAGAGATAGGCTCATTCTGACTCAACCCTTAATCCTGACCAGGTTGTTTGCCATGGAAGATGATTTTTGCTCTCTCAGGTCTTACATAGCTGCCTACATATTCTCCAGAGATCATTTCTGCATGGAGCTTTGAGGTTCTCAACAGATGGAAGATCCACTGCATTCCTGTATTGTAAGACCAACACTGTCCCTGCTCTTCTGTAAACATAGATGTGAATTGGAGTCATGAGAAAACCCACGAACCTATGGGATAGCCTCTGCAGAACTTTAAAGAATTCACTTGACCCAAATGATCCCTATTCTCACTTAATGGAGGTCAGGAACCTTACAGAGGAAGGCGAGAGACTCTATCCACCATGACAGTTCTTTTGTCCATTTTGGTTTTGGATGCACACATGGGATTTTTCTTTAGACCCATCATGTGCTGTGAATCTAAGCCACAGCCTCACATAGGGCCAAGAGGCTGATTCAGACACATCCATTTCCAAAGCAATTAACCGAAGAGGCACAGGTAATGACCATTCAATTCCATTTGAAAACTATTTTCTTCAGGCTTCACAAAGTGTGGCCTGAGGCAAAGACCTTCCTGACATTCAGGGCAACAGAATAGGTAAGCAAAAGGCCCAAAGCAGGGTTTCTCCACTGAGACTTTCTTGGGCATACTAATATCTGAGTTTTCTGAGATACTCACCATTCCCATCAGCTATCCAGTACATGGCCATGTCACAGAGATTGAGGTGGTACATATCTTGGACACAAAATCATGAGCGTATTCTGGAGAGTGTCCAGAATTCAGGAAGAAAACAGGAATTTAGAAAGATACCAGGAGTTGCCCATCCATACGGCAAGCTGCAGTCCATTCATAAATTGCTCAGGATGAATGCTTTGAAGCTTTCTCGTAGATAGGACACATCCATTGATGCATTCTCTTTTCTACTGTCTACAATCACGGACACAGTATGATATATAGACACAGAAACACTCACGTTGTCAAAGGACTTACTAGAAACAGTCCACTCCAAAACAAACAAACCAGCTTTCCTAACTATTCTCAGAACATGAGACAAAACCACAAACTCACACTCACACCCAAAAAGGCACCTCTTTCCCCCAAGTAGGTCTGTGTCTATCCGGAGTGTCCTCTGACTTGTGGGCCATACTATGTTCCCCAAAAGTGGCGTGTCCTGTCTCCGATCTGGTCTCTTTAGCAAACTCTGTGAAGTTGTCAGGAGCCCATGGTGAGAAACTACCTGCTTTCTCTGGAAAGGCCAGTCTTCATAGTTTCCAGGCATTTGGCTGTCCTCACATCAGTAGGTACCAAGAAAGAGTGACTCTGTCTTGTTAAATCCAAACAAGGGAGCCCACTGGGACATGGAGTGGGTTTGACTCTGTGTGCCTGGTTTCCTGGATCCCAAGATCACAGACTTTCATCACCAATAATGTAAGGTGAGGTCACTTCCTTCAAGAACTGAATGAAGTCACTGCCTTGGAAACCACTTTGTTTTAACAGTTTCCTCCAAGGTTCCCAAAAGATGGAGTCTGCCTCTACTTGCTGTGACTCATTCATAAGTTAGGATGGTATATCAACCATAGGCACCGGGGAACAGCTCTCCACACAGCCATGGTTTGGTCCATCTTCTCTACATTAGGAAGAGAGAGGCTAATTCAGACACATCCCTTCAACCTTACCAGGTTGTTTGCCATGGAAGATGACTTTTGCTCTCTCAGATCCTTCATACCTGCCTACACTGACTCAAGGGATTATTTCTGCAGGGACTTTTGAGGTTCTCAGCTGGTGGATGATACCCTACCTTCCTGGATTTTAAGACCAACTCTGTCCCTGCTCTTCTGTAAAGTGAGATTGAGGGAACAGTGTATGGTTAGTGTTAATAGCATGTTCGATTTGGGTTAGGAGTCATTCTGCTGGATGAATTATGGTATTGGGAACCTGTGATATTTATAAGAATATAAATGTGAAATATATGTATGAGATCAGAGATCTAGGAAAGATTTGAAGCCCAGAAAGGCATTGGACCCTTGATTGGTATACTTAGATTGAATTATGTTCTGCACCGAGGTCTCAGATAAATCGATATACAATGGCATAGGACCCTATACCTCGGATGATTGAAAGTAGAAGAGAACATCCAGTCAAAAAGGGATAGTCTGTAGGATTAGGAAGATAGTCAGTAGGTTTAGGAAGAAGAGTGAGTCTCGGAGTTGGACCAAAAGTTCTTTAGCAATTGGTTTTCAGTTAGAGGGTGAATGTAAATATCAGCACATGTGAAGAGACAGTCACAATGATGAACTGGGAAAAATATGTAGGAAAGCAGATATCAATAGGGGCATTAGGAAATCAGGAAAAGTATAAAGTGAGTGATAGGATTAGATATTTTCAACAGGCTTGAGGTTAAATATATAATCTTAGGAAGAAACAAATATGTAGTAACCAATAGGATTGACATTTGAGAGCAGTAGGCTCCCTGGACATAGATGCTTTTAGTAATCCATGGTCACTTTCTATTTAGGCTTTGGTACAATCATATGTGTGACCTTTGCATTTTGTGTCCAGAATACTACTGTGGTAAAATGTATATGTAGATCAGGTGACATAAGTATTTCTTCCACCATAAAGGGGAGTAATATTCTGGAAACTTATAAATTAGTACTGGGGATACAAATAGGTGTACCTTGTGTTGATGATTATTGAGATGATGCAGGAATAGACCATATTGTGAATAAAGTATGTAACTGGATCCAACATTAAATAATGGATTGAGTTTGCATCTGAAAATATATTGGAAATCTTATATTGATATATATACCATCATTCCAACGAGTTATATATGCAATGGTATTATTAGGGTTACGGTTTATCGTGAAGAGTGAGTTTTGCTTCAAAAATGATTATGGAATCGAAAATAATGTGTTTAGAAAGAAGTCTAGTGAAAAGACCAGTAAAGAAACATGGAGGAATACATGTGTTCTGAAGTAGTAAGTAATTGAAAGTGAACCAAATGCCAAAAAAATTTGTGAAGTTGTGGATGAAAAAATACATCCTATGATGTCCATAAACTGAAGAAATAGTAATGTAACAGTGTTGAGTAAAAATGAACTTCAAATTACACATCATGTCCCATAGCAATCTACTTGCATTGATGTTAAACTGGGTAAGTTACTGTAGAAATATTAGGATTTTTAAGCACCATCCACTGAACTTAGTTTTCAGTAGTAGGAAACCAAAATATATTTCAGGTGTATGAATATTACTGAGAATAATCTTGTGAAAATTTGAATTTAAATGAACATAAATGAATATGAATGAATTTAGGGAGTGTATAATAAGACACATATTTTTCATATTTTTTTAAAATCCGTAGAATATACACACACACACACGCCCACACACACACACACATTAATATTTAGCAATATATATGCCAATCGATATTCATCATGAAATATAATTCATTCACAAATCCAAAAATATTCATTTTACTGAACATGGATTTATGTATAGTGTTTTTCACTAGGAAGCTCACCCATAGGTGGAATTTTCAGTTCCATCATTATTTAGGGAGAGTCATCTCTTCTCACAATTTTTATATTCCAAAGTCAGTGATCTTACAAGAATGTACGTGTGATACCAGGTAGGATATTGTATATGCATAAAAAAATTACATGTGCTGAATAGGATACAGAGAAAGGGAGACAGGAATTTACATATGTGATAACTTTAAAAAAATCATGGAGAAATATTAACATGAAAAGTTTACTAAATTTAAAACACATACTCTTGATAAAGAGGAAGACAAATACAAATATACACCATGCTTCCTATAAAAGGACTGTACTTCTATTCAGTTAGGTTTTTTTTTCTCCATGATATTAGGATTAGTAGTCAGAGTCTAGTAGGTTATGGGTTAGTGTCAGGGATTCAGTATTTCAAATGGAAAATAGGAAAATGAATCTAATGTGTATGCAAACATGTGATACACAAAAATCTTCCCTCTCTTATCCAGAACAATACCTTGACATAACCATCGCTAAAAGTAAGACACAATTAGAGGAGAGGAGTTAGAAAACCTGTGAATACATATGTGGAATGAAAAATGCTCAGGAGTTCACAACACTGGAGGTGGTAAAACAGTTTACAAAAGTATGGGAGATGGTAAACACTACAGAAACATGGAGCTGTGCTGACCTAAAGACTTATTGAGAAACTTCCTCTGAGGTTAGGCACAAGAAATATATGTATGGCAATATTTAAATCAATGGTTCTGCAACTGATGTGATTCTGCAATCTGGGTCTGCATCTATGTGACCTGGAGGACATGGTTCTTTATTTTGTAATGAACATGAGGCAGCAGGTCTGAAAACTCCCTTTGTAGGTAAACTGTTGCTACTGGGAGCTAAGTGTCTTCCCGTGTGGTCTGTGAAGCCATTTATCATCCTCCACTTTTCAGGGTGTTTCTTACTGCTGCACTGGGAATTTGGTATTTGCTTCATGAAATACAATATGTTCAACTGGGACACAATGCTGGGGGGAGTTCTGTCATGTGTGGTTGGTCAGGGTCGGCAAGAGAATGTACGAACCAGGCTTCTATCCCACATAGCTTTCCCCTTGACTATAGCAACCTGATTCTGAACATTGCCCTGAAACCTCTACATATAACAAGATGCCTTTACATATAAAGGTCTGCTGCCTGCACCATGTCAGTCGCAAGATTTGGAAGCCAATGGAAGATCCAGGTGGTCCTACCAAAAATATTTATTTACACACCTATAGTCCACTGCTCTACGCCCACTACCCAGCAGGCTCCAACTTACTGGCATCTCTGTTCTACACCATTTTCACGAAACTCAGTCAATCAAGGCAGTGTTTGTTATACTCATGATCAGCAACAGGATATCTTAAGGTTATCCAGTGCCACCTGGTCATGGGGATTTCAAAAATTTCATGGTATTAATCTAGTCATTTTTCAAGGATGAAGTTGGAGGCACTGTGTGTTTCATTTAATTCAGGAACCATTAAATGGTGAGGAAGCTCATTTCAATGAAAGCTCTGGAGAACACTCACAGGCAAGCCTTCCCAAAGAGTGGCCAAAAGGACACATGAATCCAGGCCCATTGAGGTATACAATGTGAGGTCCATGTGTGTTTGGACTCTCAACTATGGCTACCAAGTCTTTAAGAATTAAATCATGTGATATCCTGGCTCAGAATCCCTGAGCTCTGTGGAAAGCCATCCTGGGCCTAGATCTCAGTTTCCAAAAGCGATTCTCATGCGTGGTCTCCTAAAATCCCAACACTATTCATGGCAATACTTCTCTGAGGTCAGTTCCAGAACTCAGTCTCTAAGGAGAATCACACCAGAGTTCAAGCCCTGGTGGACCCAGTCATCTCTTCCAACTACCACACAAATTACCACAATTAAAACAAGAACCCTCCCATATGGCCCTCATCTTCTTTCATATAGACACTCATCATAATCTGGCTGGAGGTTTCCATGAGGGGTGCAGACCAAGACAGTGTCCCAAATAAGCTCCTTTGCCCCTCATTTGCCTAAAGTCAAGGTGGCCTGGACACCCATCCTGTGAACCAAAAGTGATCAAATAGGCCTGCCGTTAATAACTCTCCAATTTGAGGACTACTGTCTGTGGGGTTTAGATTCTTTATGTGAATTTTAGTCATGAGAAAACCCAAGCACAATGGGCTAGCCTCTGCAGGTTTTGTAGAACTCTTTTGACCCAAAGGATCCCATTCTCACTTGATGGAAGTCAGGAACCTTACAGAGGAAGTCGAGAGACTTCATCCCAATAATTGCTCTTTGGCGAATTTTCTTTTGGATGCACACATGGTAACTTTCTTTAGATCCATCAGGTGCTGAGAATCTAAGCCACAGCCACACACAGGGCCAAGGGCCTGATTCAGACACATCCCTTTCCAAAGCAATTAAGGAAAGTGCCACAGGTATGCCCATTCATTTCCATTTGAAAACTGTTTTCTTCAGGCTTCACAAAGGGGTGGCCTGAGGCAAAGACCTTCCTGACATTCAGGGCAACAGAACAATAGGTAAGCAAAAGGCCGAAAGCAGGGTTTCTCCTCTGAGACTTTTCTGGTCACACTGATATCTGAGTTTTCTGAGATGCTCGCCATCCCCTACAGCTATCCAGTACATGGCCATGTCACAGAGCTTGGAGGTGGTACATATCTTGGACACAAAACCATGGGCCTATTCTTGAGATTGGCCGGAATTCAGGACGAAAATAGAAACTTAGGAAGGTAGCAGGTGTTGCTCATCGATAAGGCAAGCTACAGTCCATTCATAAATGGGGCAATATGAATGCTGAGAAGATTTCTACTAGACACGACACATCCATTGATGGATTCTCTTTTCTAATGTCTACAACCACGGAAACAGTGGAATACACAGACATAGAAACACTCGCCCTGTGAAAAGACTTACTAGAAACAGTCCACTTCAAATGAAACAAACCGACTGTCCTACCTATTCTCAGAAAATGAGAGAAAACCACAAACCCACAACCACACCCACAAAGGCACCTCCTTCCCCTAAGTAGGTCTGTGACTATCCAGAGTGTCCTCTGACTTGTGGGCCATAATATGTTCCCCCAAAATGGCCTTTCCTGTCTCAGATCTTGTCTCCTTGGCCAACTCTGTGAACTTCTTAGGAGCCAACGGTGAGCTACTACCTGCTTTCTCATGAAAAGCCCTGCATCCGAGCTTTCCTGGCATTGGGCCTTCCTCACATCTGTAGGTACCAAAAAATACTGACCCTGTCCTTGGTAAATCCAAACAAGTGAGACCACTGGGACTGGGACTGGGACTGGCTCTGTGTGCCTGGCTTCCTGGATCCCACGTTCAGAGAGTTCCATCACCAAGAAAGTGAGGTGAGGTCACTTCCTTCCTGAACTGAATGAGGGCACTGTCTTGGCAGCCACTTTGTCCTAACTGTTGCTTCCAAGGGTCCCAAGAGATTGAGGCTGCCCCTACTTCCTGTGACATTTTCACAAGTTAGAATGGTATATCAACCAAAGGCACCCAGGAATAGATCTCCACACAGGCCTGGTTTGGTCCATGATCTCTACATTAAAAAAAATCTGATTCAGACACAACCTTTTATCCTGACCGGGTTGTTTGCATGGAAGATGACTTTTGGTCTCTCAGGTCCTTTATTGCTTCCTACATCTTCTCCAGGGATCATTTCTGCATGGACCTTTGAGGTTCTCAGCAGGTGGAAGTTTTTCTACACTTCTGTATTGTAATATCAACTCCTTCCCTGCTCTTCTGTAAAGTTAGATTGAGGGAACAGTGTCCGGTTATGGTTAAAAACATGCTCGATTTGGGTTAGAAATCATTTTCCTGGATGAATGATCGTATTGGGAACTTGCTATGTGTAGAAGAATATATAGGTGAAATATATGTATGAAAAAAGAAATTTAAGTCTGATTTGAAGCCCAGAAGGGCATTGGGCCCTTGATAGTGATACGTGGTGTTGAATTACGTTCTGCAGAGTTGTCTCAGATAAATCGATATACAATGGCATAGCACCTTGTACGTTGCATGAATTAATGTAGAAGGAACATCAAGTCAAAAAGGCATAGTCGGTAGTGAAAGGTTAATAAAATTAATAAAATAGGTACTTGTCACTTCCTGTTTTTCTGTATGCTTAACAAAACACTGTTGAAATCTTGAGAAATGTTTGCTAATCTTGTTCTAGAATGTACTGTTCCCAACAGCCGAACTGCAGAATGTACTCCCTCACTCGGTGTCATGCAAACCGCCCACTCGCCCTTACCCATCACTGAACTTCCCTCTCTTCCCTCTCCAAGGAAAGTACATAAGCTCTGCTTAAGCTGTTCTCAGAGGTCTCTGCTCTATTTAATTTAGCTCTGAGCTCCAGCATGCTGGACCACAAATAAACCCTTTGCTGTTGCATGAGACAGTCTCTTGGTAGTATCTTCCTCTGACACTCGCCTGACCTTTACATATTGAGGTTCCACTGAGTTCCAGCAGTGGCGGATGAGAGACCCCAACGGGCTCCTCTCAGAGCAAGTAAGGCGCCTCTTTCTGGTTTCAGGTTTCTTGTTAGGGCTTGGCAAAATTGCTGGCGATGAAGAGCCTGGGCTCTCTCCAACGGTGGCTGAGAGACATGTCACAGAGACAAAGGGCACCTCTCTGGAGGACCCCGCAGAGAACTCGGGAAATCAAGGAACAATAGTCTTCTCGACTCAGTGATATTTTCTTTTAGATTCGTTATTGCCATACCATTGGGTTTTGCCGGCTACTCATTCCTGGTCTCAGTGTTGGACGTTCATTGCCTGTCTTTATGGTCTTGTCTTATCTGTGTCGTGTGTCCTTGCTTTTACTGTTTGTGGAACTTTCATTATGGAACAGAGCACGTCAATGCCTCTGTCCCTGACCCTTGATCACTGGACCAAAGTCCGCTTAAGGGCTCAGAATCTTTCTTTTTTTAGTAAAACGCTGGACCTGGCAGAATCTCTGTGCCTCAGAATGGCCCATCTTTGGAGTCGTATGGCCCCTAGAAGGATCTTTCTACTTCCCACTAATTTAAAAAGTCAGAGGTATTGTCTTTCAGCCAGCGCCACATAGCCATCCGGATCAACAGCCATATATCTTAACTTGGCAGGACCTCTGCAAATCTCCTCCTCCATGGGTGAAGCCTTTCCTTGCCCCTACCTCTGCTCCTACTCCTTCCCCCATGATCTCTCAAACCCTCTCAACCTCCTCCTCCTCCACCCTCTGTTCTCCCTGAGTCACAGATTTGACTCTACTGGACTCTTCTCCCCCTCCTTATCCCCTGCCCTCGTCCCCTAACACACAACACACTCTAAGTGATTCCGCTGCTGCTGACTAAGCCTCTCTACCATTGGAGGAAGCTAAGCCGGTAATAGGATCTGACAATGGACCGATGTTCATGACCCAGGTAAGTCAGGGGTTAGCCAGGAACCTGGGGATTAATTGGAAGTTAAATTGTGCTTATAGACCACAGAGTTCAAGACAAGTAGAAAGAATGAATAGAACTATTAAAGAGACCTTAACGAAATTAAGCTTAGAGACCAGCATAAGATTGGACTATGCTCCTGCCTTATGCAATGTTTCATGCAAGAAAAAATCCCTTTGTTTCTTTGAGTAACCTTACCACATGTGAAATTCTTTATGGTGGCCCTCCTCCAGTAGGGGACCTAAGCCCAACTGTAAGACCTAAAGATCCTTTCCACACCCCCTTGCTTGACAGACTTAAAGATCTTGAAAGAACTCAGTAATACCTGTGGAAACAGCTGGCCTCTGCCTACCCAACTGGGAACCAGGGGATTCCACATCCATATCAAGTAAGAGATTTCATCTATGTAAGATGATATCAGGTGTCATCCCTGGTACCCCGCTGAAAAGGACCATACCAGGTGCTATTATAACACCTACAGTGGTAAACGTAAACAGAATCACTTCCTGGATCCATACCTCTCATCTCAAGCCTGCTGCCTGTACAGAATCTTGCTGGAAACTGAAAAAGACTGGTAACAGTTTCAAATTGTGTATTCGCAATGTGAATAAGGTTATATACTCTCCCCTTGGCTACAAGTAGTCCTAACCCTCATCAGCCCATTAAGCAGTGATGGCTGATCACAAATCCTACTGGAAAAGAAGTATGGTCTATCTCGCATACAGCCCCCTTAGGGACCTGGTGGCCATCTCTCCACCCAGACATTTTTTAGCTGGCTATAGGTATTTCCTATTGTGATATCCCTGATGAAGAGGATCCCACTAAAATACCATTAAATCCCTTCTGTACCATAGATAATGGAAACAAACATTATGGATGTAGGGACACGCGAGCCAGATGCAGATTGGCTAGTCTAGATTACTAAGTTTGCCTGGCAGACTATCAAAGCCACAAAGAGTAATGGCTGTGTGGGGGAAAAGCCGACTTTTTCTCTATGTCATGGGAATGTGTGCATACAGGGGCTGCCTGATGGAACCCCAATTCTTCATCAAATTCAGTACACAGCATTGGCCACATTACCAATTAGACAACCAAAAACTATGGCACCCAGAGGGGTCTCTAGATCCTCAAATTTTGCATGACCTTTTTAACTTCTGCAAGTGCTCAAAAGAGTGAAAGGAAATTCCCCTATGTGGAAGCCTTTTCCCTCCCTCACTCACATCCTGAACTATGCTTCTTCAATAGATCATTATCCTCAGCCTTCTGCTCCAGACCCTCTGATGTCACTCCCATCTCAGCAACTTGATTTCTCCCCTCCAATAACTAGATCAGAAACCCAAAGCTCCACCAGTTCTCAGACCATCGCCCCCTTTCTGAGGTAGCAGGTACATAGGTACCGCTACACCGACTCATTCCTCTCATCTCCTGTCAGTGCCCTCACCGGGTCCCACCAGGTCCTCTTACCAGCTAACCCAATGCTCAAACGAGCTGAGGAGAGCCCTGAGGCCCTTATCCAAGATGTAATATAATTGGCCTTTAAAGTTGCTTTGTCATCACTGAAAACAGGTTACTAAAATTTAAAGTCCCTCACAGGATTTTGGGATCCTCACTCCCGTCTTTCACTCTGCTCTACCTGATCTACTGCTCAAGTTTGCTGCTAGGAAATTCCCAATACCCTTTCGCATTATTCTTTTACATCTCTCTTTTCCCTCATTCTCAGATCCTCGGAGGTGCTCTCAGCCCCACCTTCCCCGTCTTTCCCCCTCTGTACCAGGCCCACAGAAAAGTCTTAAATGACCTTCTTCAGAAGTCTTCACCATGGCTGAGTTTTGAACTTTCAGCAAAACAGTCCCAATAAAGACTTTAATGTAGATAAACTTTCTCTTTCGTATTGCCCTGTTCTACTTGGCCACTGGCTAAAAATCTCAGTACTTCTAAGCTAGACAACCCCTAACTAGTTTTTCACAAAATATGTGAACAAGTCCTCTGGCCTTCAGCTGGGGCTTCACAGAGATGGCTACATTTCTAAGATAAAGAAATTACCAACCGGGCTCCATGGTAACAGCTGGCAGGGGGAAAATAAGAAATGGAAGAAAAAGCTCTCCTCCTCCCAGGTGTCCTTGAAAAGTTAACTTGCCCAGAACAGAAGGAAAAACAGAAACAAATACTGCTTTTTTAAACTTCTGAAGACTGTGAACTTCTGAGCCCCATCCCTTATATGTTGGGTACAAAATTCTGAAACTACCTAAACTTGAGTTTCATGGGATTAATTGATTACAATATAAGCAATGCCCTCTGAATCCGGTTGCAACCAAATAGGACTGTTTCCCTCTCTTGAGTGCTATCTTAGGTGCCTTGCTTTGTCAGTGCCTACAACAGCATAATTCTATATACTTAAACATCGTTTATGTTTTCATGAAATGATCAGGATATGTGATAAATTGTGTAATGGTGCAGATGTTTCCCAGAGTGCTCTATCATGATGCAGGTTCATTTGAAGATCAAATAGGGGGGGCATACAACCGGTTCCACTGGGAACATATATCCCTCACTTTAGCCATCCTATTAGGAATAGGAGTTGCTGCACGGGTGGGCAGAGGAACCAGTGGCATTGTCCATGGGACACAAAAGATGACCCAATTAGAAGCAGCAATAGAGCAAAAGTAAGATATTAGAAACCTCCTTCAGGGCTTTGCATGAAACTTTAAACTCTCTCTCTGAAGTTGTTTTACAGAACAGTTGAGGGTTGGACCTCCTCTTCATTAGAGAAGGGGGGCTTTGTGCTGCATTGAGGGAAGAATGTTGTTTTTATGCTGACTATACTGGAGTCGTAATAAAATCTATGAGTAAATTTAAAAGACACATTGAAGAGCATCAACAAATGAGAGAGGGCCCAAAAGGGTGGCTTGAGTCTTGGTTCACACAGTCCCCCTGGTTAACTACGTTTTTATCAACCCTGGCCGGTCCAATAATAATCCTCATATTATTGCTAACTATAAAACCCTGTTTGCTCAACCGTGTAATGTCTTTTCTCTAGGCTCAAATTGGAGGAGTTAAACTTATGGTAATACCCCACTAGCAGACATTGAATGTGACACCCTCCAATGATCATTTTTATGATTAAAATTAGCCAGAAGAAGAAGTGGGGAATGAAATATTAATAAAATAGGTACTTGTCACATCTTGTTTTTCTGTATGCTTAACAGAACACTGTTGAAATCTTGAGAAATGTTTGCAAAATTTGTTCCCATAATATTCTATCCCCAACTGCCAAATTGCAGAATGTACTCCCTCTCCAAGTTGCATGCAAACCGCCCACTCGCCCTGACCCATCAATACAATTCCCTCCCTTCTCTCTCCAGGGAAAGTATATAAGCTCTACTTCAGCTATTCTCAGGGCTATCTGCTCTATTCAGGTGAGCTCTGAACCCCAGCATTCTGGACACCCAATAAACCCTTTGATGTTGCATGAGATAGCCTGTTGGTAGTCTCCTCCTCTGAAGTTCGCACCACGTTTACTTGGATGATTGAATGTAGAAGAGAACATCCAGTCAAAAAGGGATAGTCTGTAGCATTAGGAAGATAGTCAGTAAGTTTAGGAAGAAGGGTGAGTATAAGATTTGGAACAAAAGTTTCTTAGCAATAGGATTTCGATTAGAGAGTGAATGTAAATGTCAGCACAAGTGAAGAGTCAGTCACAATGATGAAGTGGGGAAAATATGTAGGAAAGCATATATCAATAGAGACATTACAAAATCAGGCAAAGTATAAAGTGTGTGATAGGATTAGACATTTTGAACAGGGTTGAGTTTAAAAATATAATCTTAGGAAGAAACAAATATGTAGTCACAAATAGGATTGACATTTGAGAGCATTGGGCAAATTTCAGGTGGATGAATATTTTGAGAATAATCTTGTGAATAGTTGATTATAAATCCACATACATGAACATGAATGAATTTAGGGAGTGAATATAAGACACATATATTTCATATTTTGAAAAATCTGGAGAGTGTATATATATATATTTATATATATATATACACACATATATATATATATACATATATATACATATACATAAAACAAACACACAGACAAAAAAGTAGCAATATATATGTCAATCAAAATTCATTATAAAATATATACCATCCACAGATCTAAAAATATTCATTTTACTGAACATGGATTTATGTATAATGCTGTTCAACTAGCAAGCTCACCCATAGGTTGAATATTCAGTTCCAACAGGGTTTAGTAGGAGTGATCTCTTCTAACAATTTGTATCTGCCAAGTCAGCCACCTCACAAGAATGTACGTGTGGTACCAGATAGGAATCTATATGTGCATATAAGAATACAGAGAAAGGGAGACATCAATTCACATATTTGTTAACCTTAAAAATACTAGGACAACTATTTCAACAAACAATTGACTAGATTTATAACTCCAACTCTGTATCATGCAAAAGGCAAGTCCATCTATACACCATGCCTACTCTGAACTGCTTGTATTTCTATTCTTTATGGGTTATTTTTCTCCATCATATTAGGATTAGTAGTCAGAGTCTGGTAGGGTATGGGTTAGAGTCAGGTATTCAGTATTTTGAATTGAAAATAGGACACTGAATCCAATGTGTATGCAAATATATGCTACGGAAAAATCTTCCCACTCTCCTCCAGAACAATGCCTTGACATTACCTTCGCCCCAAGTAAGACCCAATTAAAGGAGAAGAGTTAGAAAATCTGTGAATACATATCTAGAATGGAAAATGCTCCAGATTTCACATCTTTGGAGGTGGTAGAGGAGTTTCCAAAAGTAAGAGACAGGGTAAACACTCCACAAACATGGAGCTCTGCTGGCCAAAAGACTTTTTGAGAATCTGCCTCTGAGGTTGGGCACTTGAAATATATGTTGTTGTCAGGAGCTTTAGCTTTATTTGTAGTGAAACCATCAAAGCTGGATCTGCATCTATGTGACCTGGAGGAAATGATTACTTATTTTCAAATAAAAATGAGGCAGCAGTGATGAATTCTCTTTTTGTAGGTAAACATTGGCCACTGAGGGCTAAGGGTCTTCCCGTGTGGACTGTGAAACCAATGGTCATCCTCCAATTTTCGTGGTGTTTCTTGCTGCTGCACTGGGAGTTTGGTATTTGCTTCATGAAATACAACGAGTTCAAATGGGACACAGTGCTGAAGGGAGTTCTGTCAGGTGTGGTTGGCAGGGTCTCCAGGAGAATGCACCAACCAGGGTTCTATCTCAAGTAGCTTGCCCCCTTGACAATAGCAACATGATACTGAACATTGCTCTGAAACCTCTCCATATAAAAATATGCCTTTACATATATGGGTGTGATGGTTGCACCATGTCAGTCACAGCCATTTGGAAGCCAATGGAAGATCCACATGGCCCCACCACAGATGTTTTATCACACATTTGCATAACACAGCTCTAGGCCCACTACTTACCAGGCCCCAACTTACTGGCATCTCTGTTCTACACCATTTTCATGAAACCCAGTCAATCAAGGCCCTGTCTGTTATACTCATGATCATCAACAGGACATCAAAGGTCCTCCAGTGCCAGCTGGTCATCGGAATTTCTAAAATTTCATGGTAATTATCTAGCATTTTTTCACAGATGCATTTGGAGGCAATGTTGGTTTCAATTCATTCAGGAACCATTAAATGGTGAGGAAGCTAATTTCAGGGAAATCTCTGGAGCACTCTCACAGGCAAGTCTACCCAAAGAGTGGCCAAAAAGTCACATGAAGCCAGGCCCATTGAGGTATACAAAGCGAGGTCCAAGTGTGTTTTGAATCTCAATTTTGCCTGCCAAGTCTTTCAGAATAAAATCATGTAATATCCTGGCTGTGATTCCCAGTGTTCTGTGGAAAGCCACTCTGGGCCTTGATCCCAGGTTCCAATGGCAACTCTCATTCCTGGCCTCCTAAAATCCCAACACAATTCATGTCAATACTTCTCTGAGGTCAGTTCCAGAACTCAGTCTCTAAGGGGAATCACAGCAGAATTCAAGCCCAGGTTTACCCAGTCATCTCTTCCAACTGCCACACAAATGACCACAATTATAACCAAAACACTCCTACATGGCCCTCATCTTCTACCATAAAGATACTCATCATAACATCTGGATGGAGGTTTTCATGAGAGGCACATCCCAAGACAGTGTCCAAAATAAGCTCCCTTGCCCCTCATTTGCCGAATGTCAGGGTGGCTTGGACACCCTTCCTGTGAACCAGGAGTGATCAAATAGGCCTGCCCTTAATACTGCTTCGCTTCTCCAATTTGAGGCTCTCTGACTGTGGGGTCTAGATTCTTTTTGTGAATTGGAGTCATAAGAAAAGCCAAGCCCCTCTGCAGAGATTTGAAGAACTCATTTCACCCAAAGAATCCCTATTCTGACATGATGGATTTCAGAAACCTAACAAAGGAAGGCAATATAATTCATGCACATTGATTGAACGTTTTTCCATTTTGGTTTAGATGCACATATGGGATCTTTCTTTACATCCATCAGGTGCTGAGAATCTAAGTCACAGCCTAAAACAGGGCAAAGGGCCTGAATCAGACACATCTTTTTCCAATGAAATTAAGCAAAGAGCCAGAGGTGATGCACATTCATTTCCATTTGAAAACTGTTTTCTTCAGGCTTAACAAAGGGGTTGCATGAGACAAAGACCTTCCTGATATTCAGGGCAACAGAACAATAGGTAAGCAAAAGGCCCAAAGCAGGGTATCTCCACTGAGACTTTCCTGGTCACACTGATATCTGAGTTTTCTGAGATGCTGGCCATTCCATTCAGGTATCCAGTACATGGCCATGTCAAAGACCTTGGATTTGGTACATATCTTGGACACATAACCATGAGCCTATTCTAGAGAGTGGCCAGAATTCAGGAAGAAAACAGGGACTTAGGAAGGTATTAGGTGTTGCCCGTGCATAAGGCAAGCCACACTCCATTCATAAATTGGGCAGGATGAAGGCTGGGAAGCTTTATACTAGACATGACACATCCATTGCTGCATTCTCTTTTCTCATGTCTACTACCACAGGCACAGTGGGATACACAGACATGGAAACACTCACCTCTTCAAATGACTTACCGGAAACAGTTCACTCCAAAACAAACAAACCGCCATTCCTACCTATTTTCAGAACATGAGACAAACCACAAACCCACACCCACTCCCAAAAAGGCACCTCCTTCCCCATAGGTGTATGACTCACCAGAGTGTCCTCTGACTGGTGGCCATACTCTGTTCTTCCGAAATGGCCTGTCCTCTCTCAGATCTGTTTTCCTTGGCCAACACTGTAAAGATGTAAGGAAAAAGTGGAGAGCCACTACCTGCTTTCTCAGGAAAGCTCCCTATACAGAGCTCTCCAGGCATTTGGTAATCCCACTTCAGTAGGTACCAAGAATGACTGACTCTATCTTTGGTAAATCCAAACAAGTGAGCCCACTGGGACTGGGCCTGGGACTGCCTCTGGGTGCCTGGCTCCTTGGATACAAAGTTCAGAGAGTTCCATCACCAAGGAAATGAGGTATGTCACATTCTTTGGAACTGAATGAGGTCACTGCCTTGGCAAAGGTATATCTTATGATGTGCAAAAACTGAAGAAATAATAATGTACCAGTGTCGAATACAAATGAATGACAAATTACATATCATGTCCCATAGGAGTCTACTTGCATTGATGTTAGACTGGGTCAGTTACTGTAGAATAATTAGGATTTGTATGCACCATTCACTGAAGTTAGTTTTCAGTACTAGGAAACAAATATGTATTTCAGGTGGATGAATATTTCTGATTATAATCTTGTGAAAAGTGGATTATAAATCCACATACATGAACATGAATGAATTTAGAGAGTGTATATTAGACACATATATTTCATATTTTGAAAAATTTGGAGAGTATATCTATATCTATATCTATATCCATATCTATATATATACACACACACACACACACAAACACACACACACAACACTCACAGACATTAAAAAGTACCAATATAAATGCCAATCGAATTCATCAGTAAATATATATCATCCACAAATGCAAAAATATTTATTTTACTGAAGATGAGTTAATGTATAATGTTCTTCTACTAGGACGCTCTCCTATAGGTTGAATTTTCATTTCCAACAGCATTTAGGAGGAGTGAACTCTTCTCACAATTTGTATCTGCCAAGGCAGCCACCTCACAAAAATGTACGTGTGATACCTGGTAGGATTCTATATATGCATATAAATATACATGTGTGAATAGGCTACAGAAAAGGGATACAAGAATTCACATATTTGTTAAGTTTAAAAACACATGGAGAATATTTCAATTAAAATTTGACTAGATTTATAACTCCTACCTTATATAATGCAAATGTCAAGTCCAACAATACAACATGTCTCCTCTGAAGTGCTTGTATTTCTATTGTGTTGGGTTAATTTTCTCCATTATATTAGGATGAATAGTCTGAGTCTACTAGGTATGGGTTAGTGTCAGGGATTCAGTATTTCGAATGGAAAATTGGAAAATGAATCCAATGTGTATGTAAATATATGCTGCACAAATATCCTAGTGCTCTCATCCAGAACAATGCCTTGACATTACCTTCACCACAAGTAAGACACAATTAGAGGAGAAGAGTTACAAAATCAGTGAATACATATCTGGAATGGAAAATGCTCAGGAGTTCACAACCTTGGAGGTGGTAGAGCAGTTTCCAAAACTAAGGGACAGGGTAAACACTCCAAAAACATGGAGCTCTGCTGGCCTAAAAACTTTTTGAGAAACTGCCACTGAGTTTTGCACTTGAAATATATGTTGTTTTCAGGAGATTTGGCTTCCTTTGTAGTGAGACCATCAAAGCTGTGTCTGCATCTATGTGACCTGGAGGACATGGTTTCTTATTTCCAAAGAACTAGATGAAGCAGTGCTGAATCCTCTCTTTGAAGGTAAACTGAGGCCACTGGGGACTAAGTGTCTCCCCATGTGGACTGTGAAGCCATTTGGTCCTCTTCCACTTTTTGTGGAGTTTTTGCTGCTGCACTGTGAGTTTGGTATTTGTTTCACAAAATACTAGGAGCTAAACTGGGACACAGTGCTGGAGGGAGTTCTGTCACGTGTGGTGGGTCAGGGTCTGCAAGAGAATGCACCAACTAGGCTCCTATCTCTCACAGCTTGCCCCATTGCCCCCTTGTCCATATCAACCTGATTCTTAATTTTCCTCTGAAAACTCTCCATATAACAATATGCCTTTACATATAAGGGTCTGCTGGCTGCACCATGTCAGTTACAAGCCATTTGGAATCCAATGGTATATCCACATGGCCCTACCACGGATGTTTTATCAAACACCTCCCCACCACTGCTCTAGACCCACTACTCAGCAGGCTCCAACATACTGGCATCTCTGTTCTACACAATTTTCATGAAACTCAGTAAGTCAAGGCACTGTCTGGTATAATCATGATCAGCAACAGGACATCCAATGTTTCTCCAGTGCCACCTGGTCATAGGAATTTCAAAAATTTCATGGTATTTATCTAGCCATTTTTCAAGCATGATGTTGGAGGCACTGTGGATTTCAGTTCATTCAGCAAACATTAAATGGTGAGGAAGCTCATTTCAATGAAATCTCTGGAGAACTCTCACAGGCACGGCTTCCCAAAGAGTGGACAAACGGTCACATTAGGCCAGGCCCATTGAGGTCTACAATGTGAGGTCCATGTGTGTTTTGACTCTCAACTATTGCTGCCATTTCTTTAAGAATAAAATCATGTGATATCCTTGCTGAGATTTCCAGTCCTCTGTTGAAATCCACCCGGGGCCTAGGTCTCAGTTTCCAAGAGCGACTTTCATGCGTGGCCTCTTAAAATCCCAACAAAATTTATGGCAATGCTTCTCTGAGTTCATTTCCAAAACCCAGTCTCTAAGGGGAATCACACCAGAGTTCAACCCCACGTGTACCCAGTCATTTTTTCCAATGCCACACAAATGACCAAAATCAAAACCAAAACACTCCCACATGGCCCTCATCTTATTCCATATAGTCAATCATCTTAACCTCTGGCTGGAGGTTTCTATGAGGGGTGCAGCCCAAGACAGTGTCCAAAATCAGCTCCTTTGCCCCTCATTTGCCTAAAGTCAGGGTAGCCTGGACACCGTTTCTGTGAACCAGGAGTGAACAAATAAGCCTGCCTTTAATACTTCTTTGTTTCTCCAATTTCAGGCCTACTGATTTTAGGTATCAATTCTTTAGGTGATTTAGAGTCATGCGAAAACACAAGCACCTCTGCAGGGCTTTGAAGAACTCATTTGACTCACAGAATACCTATTCTCATTTGATGGAGTGCAGGAACCTAACAGAGGAAGGCAAGAGACTTCATCCACAATGAATGATATTTTTTGCCATTTTGGTTTTGGAAGCTCACATGGGATCATTCTTAAGATCCATCAGGTGCTGAGAATCTAAGTCACAGCCACACACAGGTCCAAAGGCTGATAAAGACACATCTCTTTCCAAAGCAATTAAGCAAAGAGCCACAGGTGAGGCCCATTCATTTCCATTTGAAAACTGTTTTCTTCAGGCTTCACAAAGGGGTGGCCTGAGGCAAAGACCTTCCTGACATTCAGTGCAACACAACAATAAGTAAGCAAAAGGCCCAAAGCAGGGTTTCTGCACTGAGATTTTTTTGGTCACACTGATATCTGAGTTTTCTGAGATGCTCGCCATTTTCTTCAGGTATCCAGTACATGGCCATTTCACAGAGCTTGGCGGTGGTACATTTTTTGGACACAAATCCATGAGCCTATTCTGGAGAGTGGCCAGAATTCAGGAAGAAAACAACAACTTAGAAAGATAGCAGTTGTTGCACATCGATAAGACAAGCTGCAGTCCATTCATATATTGGGCAGGATGAATTATGGGAAGATTTATACTAGACAGGACACATCCATTAATGCATTCTCTTTTCTAATGTCTACAACAACAGACACAGTGGGATACACAGAAACAGAAACCCTCGCCGTGTCAAATGACTTACTAGAAACTGTCCACTCCAAACCAAACAAACCGCCTTTCCTATCTATTCTCAGAACATGAGACAAAACAACAAACCCACACCCACTCCCACAAAGGCACCTCCTTCCCCCAAGTACGTCTGTGACTATCCGGAGTGTCCTCTGACTGGTGGGCCATACTATGTTCCCCCGAAATGGCCTGTCTTCTCTCAGACCTTCTTTCCTTGACCAACTCTGTGAAGATGTCAGGAAAAAGTGGTTAGCCACTACCTGTTTTCTCAGGAAAGGTCCATCTTCAGAGCTCTCCTGGCATTTGGCCATCCTCACATCATTAGGTACCAAGAAAACTGACTCTGTCCTTGGTGAATCCAAACAAGTGAGCCCACTGGGACTGGGACTGGGACTGCCTCTGGGTGCCTGGCTTCTTGGATACCAAGTTCAGAGAGTTCCATCACCAAGGAAATGAGGTATGTCACATTCTTTGGAACTGAATGAGGTCACTGCCTTGGCAACCACTTTGTCCTAACAGTTGCTTCCAAGGGTAACATAAGATGGAGGTTGCCCCTACTTCCTGTGACACTTTCATAAGGTAGAATGTATATCAACCATTTGCATCCGGGAACAGCTCTCCACTCAGGCCTGGTTTGGTCCATCTTCTCTACAATAAGAAGAGAGAGATTCAGATTCAGACACATCCCTTCATCCTGACCAGGTTGTTTGCCATGGAAGATGACTTTTGCTCTCTCAGGTGCTTCATACCTGCCTACAACTTCTCCAGGTATCATTTGTGCATGGACATTTGAGGTTCTCATCAAGTGGAAGGTCCCCAACTTTCCTGTATTGTAAGAACTACTCTGACAGCTCTTTTGTCCATTTTGGTTTGGGATGCACACATGGGATTTTTCTTTAGACCCATCATGTGCTGTGAATCTAAGCCACAGCCTCACATAGGGCTGAGAGGCTGATTCAGAAACATCCATTTCCAAAGCAATTAAGCAAAGAGGCACAGGTAATGACCATTCTTTTCCATTTGAAAACTATTTTCTGCAGGCTTCACAAAGTGTGGCCTGAGGCAAAGACCTTCCTGACATTCAGGGCAACAGAATAGGTAAGCAAAAGGCCCAAAGCAGGGTTTCTCCACTGAGACTTTCTTGGGCATACTGATATCTGAGTTTTCTGAGATACTCGCCATTCCCATCAGCTATCCAGTACATGGCCATGTCACAGAGATGGAGGTGGTACATATCTTGGACACAAAATCATGAGCGTATTCTGGAGAGTGTCCAGAATTCAGGAAGAAAACAGGAATTTAGAAAGATGGCAGGAGTTGCCCATCCATACGGCAACCTGCAGTCCATTCATAAATTGCACAGGATGAATGCTTTGAAGCTTTCTCGTAGACAGGACACATCCATTGATGCATTCTCTTTTCTAATGTCTACAATCACTGACACAGTATGATATATAGACACAGAAACACTCACCTTGTCAAAGGACTTACTAGACACAGTCCACTCCAAAACAAACAAACCAGCTTTCCTAACTATTCTCAGAACATGAGACAAAACCACAAACTCACACTCACACCCAAAAAGTCACCTCCTTTCCCCAAGTAGGTCTGTGACTATCCGGAGTGTCCTCTGACTTGTGGGCCATACTATGTTCCCCCAAAATGGCGTGTCCTGTCTCCAATCTGTTCTCTTTGGCCAACTCTGTGAAGTTGTCAGGAGCCCATGGTGAGAAACTACCTGCTTTCTCTGGAAAGGCCAGTCTTCATAGTTTCCAGGCATTTGGCTTTCCTCACATCAGTAGGTACAAAGAAAGAGTGACTCTGTCTTGTTAAATCCAAACAAGTTAGCCCACTGGGACATGGAGTGGGTTTGACTCTGTGTGCCTGGTTTCCTGGATCCCAAGATCACAGACTTTCATTACCAAAACTGTAAGGTGATGTCACTTTCTTCAAGATCTAAATGAAGTCACTGCCTTGGAAACCACTTTGTTTTAACAGTTGCTTACATGGTTCCCAAAAGATGGAGGCTGCCTCTACTTGCTGTGACTCATTCATATGTTAGAATGGTATATCAACCATAGGCACCGGGGAACAGCTCTCCACACAGGCATGGTTTGGTCCATCTTCTCTACATTAGGAAGAGAGAGGCTAATTCAGACACATCCCATCAACCTGACCAGGTTGTTTGCCATGGAAGATGACTTTTGCTCTCTCATGTCCTTCATAGCTGCCTACATCTTCTCCAAGGATCATTTCAGCATGGACCTTTTAGGTTTTCAGCAGCTGGAAGATCGCCTATATTCCTGTATTGTAAGACCAACTCTGTCCCTGCTCTTCTGTAAAATTAGATTGAGGGAAAAGTGTATGGTTAGGGTTAATAACATGTTCAATTTGGGTTAGGAATCATTCTCTGGAATGAATATTTGTATTAGGAACCTGTGATATGTATAAGAATATATAGGTGAAATATAAGTATGAAAACAGAAATCTAGGTAAGTTTTGAAGCCCAGAAGGGCATTGGGCCCTTGATTGGGATACTTAGCATTGATTTATGTCCTGCACAGTTGTCTCAGTTAAATCAATATACTATGGCATAGGACCTTCTAATTTGGATGATTGAATGTGGAAGAGAACATCCAGTCAAAAAGGGATATTCAGTAGGATTAGGAAAATAGTCGGTAGGTTTAGATAAAAGAGTGAGTATAGGATTTGGACCAAAAGTTCTTTAGCTATAGGGTTTCAGGTAGAGAGTGAATGTAAATGTCAGCACATGTGAAGAGTCAGTCACAATGATGAACTGGGTAAAATATGTAGGAAAGCAATATTTTGAAGACGTATAAATTAATTGGGGGTACAAATAGGTGTACCTTGTGCCTATGAATATAGAGATAATGCATGAATAGACCATACTGTGAATAAATAATATAACTGGTTCGAACTTTAAATAATGGATTGAATTGATTTCTGAAAATATACAGGAAACCTAATATTGATATACAATCATCCATTCCAAACAGTTATGCTTCTAATGGTGATATTAGATTTATGATTTATCATAAAAAGTGTGTGAGTTTTGCTTCAAAACTGATTATGAAATTAAAAAAAAATGTGTTTGCAGAGAAGTCTCATGAAAAGACCAGTCAAGAAACCGGGAGGAATACTTGTGTTCTGAAGCAGGAAATGATTAAAAGTGAAAAAATACCTATAAAGTTGTGAACTTGTGGATGAAATATATATCCTATGATGTGCAAAAACTGCAGAAATATTAATGTAGCAGTGTTGAATATAAATGAACGTCAAAATACACATCATGTCCCATAGGAATCTACTTGCATTGATGTTAAACTGGGTCAGATACTGTAGAATTATTAGGATTTGTATGCACCATTCACAGAAGTGAGTTGTCAGTACAAGGAAACAAATATGTATTTCAGGTGGATGAATATTTCCAATAATAATCTTGAGAAAAGTTGATTATATTTCCTCATGCATACATGAAAGAATGTATGAATGTAGAGAGTGTATATAAGACACATATATTTCATGTTTTGATAAATCAGGAGAGTATATATATATATATATATATATATATATATATATATATATATATACCAAAAAAACACACAGAGAAACATAAAAAAGTAGCAATATATGCCAAATGAAATTTATAATGAAATATATAACATCTACTGATGCAAAAATATATACTTTACTGAACATGGAATTATGTATAATGTTGTTGTACTAGGAAGCTCACCCATAGGTTGAATTTTTAGTTCCAACAGCGTTTAAGAGGGGTAGTGTCTTCACACAATTTATATCTGCCGAGTCAGCAACCTCACAAAAATGTACGTGTGATACCAGGTAGGATTCAATATGTACATATAAAAATACATGTGCTGTATAGGCTACAGAGAAAGGGAGGCAGGGATTCACATATTTGTTAATTTTAAAAACACATGAAAAACTATTCCAAATAAAAATTCACTAGATTTATAACACCTACCATTTATTATGCAAAAGAAAAGTTCAAAAATACACCATGCCTCCTCTGACCTGCTTGTATTTCTGTTCTATTTGGGTTATTTTTCTCCATCATATTAGGATTAGTAGTCAGAGTCTAGTAGGGTATGTGTTAGTGTCAGGGATTCAGTATTTTGAATGGAAAATAGGAAAAAGAATCCAATGTCTATCAAATATGTGCTACACAAAATATTTTCCCTCTCTCATCCAGAACAATGCCTTGACATTACCTTCGCCCCAAGTAAGACACAATTAGTGGAGAAGAGTTATAAAATCTGTGAATATATAACTGGAATGGAAAATGCTCATGAGTTCACAACCTTGGATGTGGTAGAGAAGTTTCCATAAGTAAGGGACAGGTTAAAAACTCCACAAACATGGAGCTCTGCTGGTCTAAAGGACTTCTTGATAAACTGCCTCTGAGGTTGGGCACTTGAAATATATGTTGTTTTCAGGAGCTTTAGCTTCCTTTGTCGTGAGACCATCAAAGCTGGGTCTGATTCTATGTGACCTGGAGGACATGGTTTCTTATTTTCTAATGAACATGAGGCAGCAGTGGTGAATTCTCTCTTTTAAGTAAAATGTGACCAGTGCGTGCTAAGTCTCTCCCCATCTGGGCTGTGAAGCCATTTGGTCATCCTCCACTTTTTCATGGTTTTTCTTTCTCCTGCATTGGGAGTTTGGTATTTGCTTCACGAAATACAAGGAGTTCAAAAGGGACACAGTGCTGGATGGAGTTCTGCCACATGTGGTGGGTCAGGGTCTGCAGGAGAATGCACCAACCAGGCTTCTATCCCACATATCTTTTTCCCTTGTCTATTGCAACCTGATTCTTAACATTGCCATGAAACCTCTCCATATAACAAGACGCCCTTACATATTAGTGTCTGCTGACCTCACCATGTCTGTCACAAGCCATTTGGAAGCCAATGGCAAATCCATATGGCCACATCAGAGATGTATTATGACACACATACACACCACTGCTCTAGGCACACTACTCAGCAGGCACCAACTTACTGGCATGTCTGTTCTAGATCATTTTCATGAAACACAGTCAATCAAGGCACTGTCTAGTATACTCATGATAAACAACAGGACATCCAAAGGTTCTCCAGAGACATGTTGTATAGTTGGACTTGACATTTGCATTATATAAGGTAGGAGTTATAAATCTAGTCAAATTTTAATTGAAATATTCTCCATGTGTTTTTAAACTTAACAAATATGTGAATTCTTGTTTCCCTTTTCTGTAGCCTATTCACACATGTATATTTATATGCATATATAGAATCCTACCAGGTATCACACGTACATTTTTGTGAGGTGGCTGTCTTGGCAGATACAAATTGTGAGAAGAGTTCACTCCTCCTAAATGCTGTTGGAAATGAAAATTCAACCTATAGGAGAGCGTCCTAGTAGAACAACATTATACATTAACTCATGTTCAGTAAAATAAATATTTTTGCATTTGTGGATGATACATATTTACTGATGAATTTCGATTGGCATTTATATTGGTATTTTTAATGTCTGTGAGTTGTGTGTGTGTGTGTGTGTGTGTGTGTATAGATATAGATATAGATATAGATATACTCTCCAAATTTTTCAAAATATGAAATATATGCGTCTAATATACACTCTCTAAATTCATTCATGTTCATGTATGTGGATTTATAATCCACTTTTCACAAGATTATAATCAGAAATATTCATCCACCTGAAATACATATTTGTTTCCTGAAAACTAACTTCAGTGGATGGTGCATACAAATCCTAATTATTCTACACTAACTGACCCAGTCTAACATCAATGCAAGTAGACTCCTATGGGACATGATATGTATTTGTCATTCATTTTTATTCGACACTGGTACATTATTGTTTCTTCAGTTTTTGCACATCACAGGATATACATTTCATCCACAAGTTCACAAATTAATAAGCATTTGTTTCAACTTTCACCACTTCTTGCTTCAGAACACATGTATTGTCAGGTTTCTTGACTGGTCTTTTCATGAGAGACTTCTTTCCAAACACATTGTTTTGAATTTCCATAATCATTTTGAAGCAAAACTCACACACTCTTCATGATTAACCAAAACACAAATATTTCCATTACATATATACCTGTTTGGAATGAATGATTGTATATCAATATACGATTTCCTTTAATTTTTCAGATATCAGTTCTATTCATTATTTAAAGTTCAAAAAAGTTATATTATTTATTCACAGTATGGTCTATTCATGCTTTTTCTCTATGTTCCTAGAAACAGGGTACACCTCTTTGTACCCCTGATTCTCATTTTACATCTTCAATATATTGCTCCCAGAAATGGTGAAAGAAATACTCATGTCATCTCATTATCACAGTAATATTCTGGACAAAAAAAATGGAAAGGTCACACTTATGATTGTACCAAAGCCTAAATGGAAAGTGAACATGGATTTCTAAAAACATCCATGTCCAGGTTGCCTAATGCTGTCAATTGTCAATCCTATTGGTGACTACATATTTGTTTTTTTCCTAATTTATATATTCAAACTCAACCCTGTTGAAAATTTCTAATTCTATCACTCACTTTATACTTTGCCTGATTTCGTAATGTTTCTATTGATATCTGCTTTTCTACATATTTTCCCCAGTTCAACATAGTGACTGACTCTTCATATGTGCTGACATTTACATTCACTCAACAACCGAAAGTCTATTGCTAAAGAACTTTTGGTCCAAATCCTATACTCACTCTTCTTCCTAAACCTACTGACTACCTTCCTAATCCTACTGAATATCCCTTTTTGACTGGATGTTCTCTTCTAAATTGAATCATCCAATGTACAAGGTCCTATGCCATTGTATATCGAATTATCTGAGGCATCTTTGCAGAACATCATTCAAAGCTAAGTATCCCAATCCAGGGCAAAACCCTTCTGGGCTTCAAATCATACCTAGATTTCTGTTTTCCTACTTATATTTCAACTCTATATTCTTGTAAATATTGCAGGTTCCCAATACCATTATTCATCACACAGAATCATTCGTAACCCAAATCAAACCTGTTTTTAACCAGAAGTATACACTGTTCCCTCAATCATTTTACAGAAGAGCAGGGACAGAGTGTTTCTTACAATACAGGAATGTTGGGGACCTTCCACCTGATGAGAACCTCTAATGTCCATGCACAAATGATACCTGGAGAAGTTGAAGGCAGGTATGAAGCACCTGAGAGAGCAAAAGTCATCTTCCATGGCAAACAACCTGGTCAGGATGAAGGGATGTGTCTGAATCTGAATCTCTTTCTTCTTTTTGTAGAGAAGATGGACCAAACCAGGCCTGAGTGGAGAGTTGTTCCCGGGTGCCAATGGTTGATATACATTCTACCTTATGAAAGTGTCACAGGAAGCGTGGGCAAACACCATTTTATGTTACTCTTTGAAGCAACTGTTAGGACAAAGTGGTTGCCAAGGCAGTGACCTCATTCAGTTCCAAAGAATGTGACATACCTCATTTCCTTGGTGATGGAACTCTCTGAACTTGGTATCCAAGCAGCCAGACACCCAGAGGCAGTCCCAGTCCCAGTCCCAGTGGGCTCACTTGTTTGGATTTACCAAGAACAGAGTCAGTTTTCTTGGTACCTAATGATGTGAGGATGGCCAAATGCCAGGAGAGCTCTGAAGATGGACCTTTCCTGAGAAAACAGGTAGTGGCTAACCACTTTTTCCTGACATCTTCACAGAGTTGGTCAAGGAAACAAGATCTGAGAGAAGACAGGCCATTTCGGGGTTACATAGTATGGCCCACCAGTCAGAGGACACTCCGGATAGTCACAGACCTACTTGGGGGAAGGAGGTGCCTTTGTGGGAGTGGGTGTGGGTTTGTTGTTTTGTCTCATGTTCTGAGAATAGATAGGAAAGGCGGTTTGTTTGGTTTGGAGTGGACAGTTTCTAGTAAGTCATTTGACATGGCGAGTGTTTCTGTTTCTGTGTATCCCACTGTGTCCGTTGTTGTAGACATTAGAAAAGAGAATGCATTAATGGATGTGTCCTGTCTAGTATAAATCATCCCATAATTCATCCTGCCCAATATATGAATGGACTGCAGCTTGTCTTATCGATGTGCAACACCTGCTATCTTTCTAAGTTGTTGTTTTCTTCCTGAATTCTGGCCACTCTCCGAAATAGGCTCATGGATTTGTGTCCAAAATATGTACCACCTCCAAGCTCTGTGACATGGCCATGTCCTGGATAGCTGAAGAGAATGGCGAGCATCTCAGAAAATCCAGATATCAGTGTGACCAGGAAAGTCTCAGTGCAGAAACCCTGCTTTGGGCCTTTGCTTACTTATTGTTGTGTTGCACTGAATGTCAGGAAGGTCTTTGCCTCAGGCCACCCCTTTGTGAAGCCTGAAGAAAACAGTTTTCAAATGGAAATGAATGGGCCTCACCTGTGGCTCTTTGCTTAATTGTTTTGGAAAGGGATGTGTCTTTATCATCCTCTTGGGCCTGTGTGTGGCTGTGACTTAGATTCTCAGCACCTGATGGATCTTAAGAATGATCCCATGTGAGCTTCCAAAACCAAAATGGCAAAAAATTTCATTCATTGTGGATGAAGTCTTTTGCCTTCCTCTGTTAGGTTCCTGCACTCCATCAAATGACAATAGGGATTCTTTGGGTCAAATGAGTTCTTCAAAGCCCTGCAGAGGTGCTTGTGTTTTCGCATGACTCTAAATCACCTAAAGAATCGATACCTAAAATCAGTAGGCCTCAAATTGGAGAAACACAGAAGTATTAACGGCAGGCTTATTTGTTCACTCCTGGTTCACAGAAACGGTGTCCAGGCTACCCTGACTTTAGACAAATGAGGGGCAAACGAGCTGATTTTGGACACTGTCTTGGGCTGCGCCCCTCATGGAAACCTCCAGCCAGAGGTTAAGATGATTGACTATGTGAAATAAGATGAGGGCCATGTGGGAGTGTTTTGGTTTTAATTTTGGTCATTTGTGTGGCATTGGAAAAAATGACTGGGTCCACGTGGGCTTGAACTCTGGTGTGATTCCCCTTAGAGACTGGGTTTTGGAACTGAACTCAGAGAAGCATTGCCATGAATTTTGTTGGGATTTTAAGAGGCCACGCATGAAAGTCGCTCTTGGAAACTGAGACCTAGGCCCCGGGTGGATTTCCACAGAGGCCTGGGAATCTCAGCAAGGATATCACATGATTTTATTCTTAAAGAAATGGCAGCCATAGTTGAGAGTCAAAACACACATGGACCTCACATTGTAGACCTCAATGGGCCTGGCCTAATGTGACCTTTTGTCCACTCTTTGAGAAGCCATGCCCGTGAGAGTTCTCCAGAGATTTCATTGAAATGAGCTTCCTCACCATTTAATGTTTGCTGAATGAACTGAAACCCACAGTGCCTCCAACTTCATGCTTGAAAAATGGCTAGATAAATACCATGAAATTTTTGAAATTCCTATGACCAGGTGGCACTGGAGAAACATTGGATGTCCTGTTGCTGATCATGAGTATACCAGACAGTGCCTTGATTTACTGAGTTTCATGAAAATGGTGTAGAACAGAGATGCCAGTAAGTTGGAGCCTGCTGAGTAGTGGGTCTAGAGCAATGGTGGGGAGGTGTTTGATAAAACATCCGTGGTAGGGCCATGTTTATCTACCATTGGATTCCAAATGGCTTGTAACTGACATGGTGCAGCCAGCAGACCCTTATATGTAAAGGCATCTTGTTATATGGAGAGTTTTCAGAGGAAAATTAAGAATCAGGTTGATATGGACAAGGGGGCAATGGGGCAAGCTGTGAGAGATAGGAGCCTAGTTGGTGCATTCTCTTGCAGACCCTGACCCACCACACGTGACAGAACTCCCTCCAGCACTGTGTCCCAGTTTAGCTCCTAGTATTTCGTGAAACAAATACCAAACTCACAGTGCAGCAGCAAAAACACCACAAAAAGTGGAGGAGGACCAAATGGCTTCACAGTCCACACGGGGAGACACTTAGTCCCCAGTGGCCTCAGTTTACCTACAAAGAGAGGATTCAGCACTGCTTCATCTTGTTCATTGGAAAATAAGAAACCATGTCCTCCAGGTCACATAGATGCAGACCCAGCTTTGATGGTCTCACTACAGAGGAAGCCAAATCTCCTGAAAACAACATATATTTCAAGTGTGGAAGCTCAGAGGCAGTTTCTCAAAAAGTTTTTAGGCCAGCAGAGCTCCATGTTTGTGGAGGGTTTACTCTGTCCCTTAGTTTTGGAAACTCCTCTACCACCTCCAAGGTTGTGAACTCCTGAGCATTTTCCATTCCAGATATGTATTCACTGATTTTGTAACTCTTCTCCTCTAATTGTGTCTTACTTGGGGTGAAGGTAATGTCAAGGCATTGTTCTGGATGAGAGCGGGAGGATATTTGTGCAGCATATATTTACACACACATTGGATTCATTTTCCAATTTTCCATTCGAAATACTGAATCCCTGACACTAACCCATACCTAGTAGACTCAGACTATTCATCCTAATATAATGGAGAAAATTAATCCAACACATTAGAAATACAAGTACTTCAGAGGAGACATGTTGTATAGTTGGACTTGACATTTGCATTATAAATCTAGTCAAATTTTAATTGAAATATTCTCCATGTGTTTTTAAACTTAACAAATATGTGAATTCTTGTTTCCCTTTTCTGTAGCCTATTCACACATGTATATTTATATGCATATATAGAATCCTACCAGGTATCACACGTACATTTTTGTGAGGTGGCTGTCTTGGCAGATACAAATTGTGAGAAGAGTTCACTCCTCCTAAATGCTGTTGGAAATGAAAATTCAACCTATAGGAGAGCGTCCTAGTAGAACAACATTATACATTTACTCATGTTCAGTAAAATAAATATTTTTGCATTAGTGGATGATACATATTTACTGATGAATTTCGATTGCCATTTATATTGGTACTTTTTAATGTCTGTGAGTGTTTGTGTTTGTGTGTGTGTGTGTGTGTGTGTGTGGGTGTGTATAGATATAGATATAGATATAGATATAGATATACTCTCCAAATTTTTCAAAATATGAAATATATGCATCTAATATACACTCTCTAAATTCATTCATGTTCATGTATGTGCATTTATAATCCACTTTTCACAAGATTATAATCAGAAATATTCATCCACCTGAAATACATATTTGTTTCCTAGTACTGAAAACTAACTTCAGTGAATGGTGCATACAAATCCTAATTATTCTACAGTAACTGACCCAGTCTAATATCAATGCAAGTAGACTCCTATGGGACATGATCTGTAATTTGTCATTCATTTGTATTTGACACTGGTACATTATTGTTTCTTCAGTTTTTGCACATCACAGGATATACATTTCATCCACAAGTTCACAAATTAATAAGCATTTGTTTCAACTTTCACCACTTCTTGCTTCAGAACACATGTATTGTCAGGGTTTCTTGACTGGTCTTTTCGTGAGACTTCTTTCCAAACACATTATTTTGAATTTCCATAATCATTTTGAAGCAAAACTCACACACTCTTCATGACATACCTCATTTCCTTGGTGATGGAACTCTCTGAACTTGGTATCCAAGAAGCCAGGCACCCAGAGGCAGTCCCAGTCCCAGTCCCAGTGGGCTCACTTGTTTGGATTTACCAAGGACAGAGTCAGTTTTCTTGGTACCTAATGATGTGAGGATGGCCAAATGCCAGGAGAGCTCTGAAGATGGACCTTTCCTGAGAAAACAGGTAGTGGCTAACCACTTTTTCCTGACATCCTCACAGAGTTGGTCAAGGAAACAAGATCTGAGAGAAGACAGGCCATTTCGGGGAAACATAGTATGGCCCACCAGTCAGAGGACACTCCGGATAGTCACAGACGTACTTGGGGGAAGGAGGTGCCTTTGTGGGAGTGGGTGTGGGTTTGTTGTTTTGTCTCATGTTCTGAGAATAGATAGGAAAGGCGGTTTGTTTGGTTTGGAGTGGACAGTTTCTAGTAAGTCATTTGACATGGCGAGTGTTTCTCTTTCTGTGTATCCCACTGTGTCCGTTGTTGTAGATATTAGAAAAGAGAATGCATTAATGGATGTGTCCTGTCTAGTATAAATCATCCCATAATTCATCCTGCCCAATATATGAATGGACTGCAGCTTGTCTTATCGATGTGCAACACCTGCTATCTTTCTAAGTTGTTGTTTTCTTCCTGAATTCTGGCCACTTTCCAGAATAGGCTCATGGATTTGTGTCCAAAATATGTACCACCTTCAAGCTCTGTGACATGGCCATGTACTGGATAGCTGAAGAGAATGGCGAGCATCTCAGAAAACTCAGATATCAGTGTGACCAGGAAAGTCTCAGTGCAGAAACCCTGCTTTGGGCCTTTTGCTTACTTATTGTTGTGTTGCACTGAATGTCAGGAACGTCTTTGCCTCAGGCCACCCCTTTGTGAAGCCTGAAGAAAACAGTTTTCAAATGGAAATGAATGGGCCTCACCTGTGGCTCTTTATCAGCCTCTTGGACCTGTGTGTGGCTGTGACTTAGATTCTCAGCACCTGATGGATCTTAAGAATGATCCCATGTGAGCTTCCAAAACCAAAATGGCAAAAAATATCATTCATTGTGGATGAAGTCTCTTGCCTTCCTCTGTTAGGTTCCTGCACTCCATCAAATGACAATAGGGATTCTTTGGGTCAAATGAGTTCTTCATAGCCCTGCAGAGGTGCTTGTGTTTTCGCATGACTCTAAATCACCTAAAGAATCGATACCTAAAATCAGTAGGCCTCAAATTGGAGAAACACAGAAGTATTAACGGCAGGCTTATTTGTTCACTCCTGGTTCACAGAAACGGTGTCCAGGCTACCCTGACTTTAGGCAAATGAGGGGCAAACGAGCTGATTTTGGACACTGTCTTGGGCTGCGCCCCTCATGGAAACCTCCAGCCAGAGGTTAAGATGATTGACTATATGGAATAAGATGAAGGCCATGTGGGAGTGTTTTGGTTTTAATTTTGGTCATTTGTGTGGCATTGGAAAAAATGACTGGGTCCACGTGGGCTTGAACTCTGGTGTGATTCCCCTTAGAGACTGGGTTTTGGAACTGAACTCAGAGAAGCATTGCCATGAATTTTGTTAGGATTTTAAGAGGCCACGCATGAAAGTCCCTCTTGGAAACTGAGACCTAGGCCCCGGGTGGATTTCCACAGAGGCCTGGGAATCTCAGCAAGGATATCACATGATTTTATTCTTAAAGAAATGGCAGCCATAGTTGAGAGTCAAAACACACATGGACCTCACATTGTAGACCTCAATGGGCCTGGCCTAATGTGACATTTTGTCCACTCTTTGGGAAGCCGTGCCTGTGAGAGTTCTCCAGAGATTTCATTGAAATGAGCTTCCTCACCATTTAATGTTTGCTGAATGAACTGAAACCCACAGTGCCTCCAACTTCATGCTTGAAAAATGGCTAGATAAATACCATGAAATTTTTGAAATTCCTATGACCAGGTGGCACTGGAGAAACACTGGATGTCCTGTTGCTCATTATGAGTATACCAGACACTGCCTTGATTTACTGAGTTTCATGAAAATGGTGTAGAAGATATTTGTGTATGCAAATATGTGCTACACAAAATCTTCCTACTCTCATTCACAACAATACCTTGACACTATCTTTGCCCCAAGTAAGACAAAATAAAAGAAGAAGAGTTAGAAAATCTGTGAATACATATCAGGAATGGAACATGATTGCGAGTTCACAATCTTGGAGGTGGTAGAGGAGTTTCCAAAAGTAAGGGACAGGGTAAATATTGCACAAATATGGAGATGTGCCAGCCTAAAGACTTCTGGAGAACCTGCCTCTGAGGTTGGCCACTTGAAGTATATGTTGTTGTCAGGACCTATGGCTTCCTTTCTAGTGAGACCACCAAAGCTGGGTCTCCATCTATGTGACCTGCAGAACATGGTTTCTTATTTTCCAAAGAAAGTGAGGCAGCAAGGCTGAATTCTCTCTTTGTAAGTAAACTCTTGCCACTGAAGGCTAAGTGTGGCCCCGTGTGGACTGTGAAGCCATTTGGTAATCCTCCACTTTTCATGGTGTTCTTGCTGCTGCACTGGGAGTTTGGTATTGGCTTCAGGAAATACAAGAAATTCAACTGGGTCACAGTGCTGGAGGGAGATCTGTCACGTGTTGTGCGTCAGGGTCTGCAGGAGAATGCACCAACCAGGCTTCTATCCCACATAGCTTGCCCCCTTGACCATAGCAACCTGATTCTGAACATTGACCTGAAACCTCTCCATTCAACAAGATGCCTTTACATACAAGGGTCTGCTGGCTGCACCATGTCAGTTACAAGCCTTTTGGCAGATCCACATAATCCCAACACAGAAGTTTTATCACAGACCTGCAAAACACTCCTCTAGGCCCACTACTCAACAGACTTTAACTTATTTGCATCACTGTTCTACACCATTTTCATGAAACCCAGTCAATCAAGGCACTGTCTGGTACACTCATGATCAGCAACAGGAAATCCAAAGTGTATCCAGTGACACCTGGTGATGGGAATTTCAAATTTTTATGATGTTTATCTAGCCATTTTTCAAGGATGAGGTTGGAGGCACTGTGGGATTTAATTCATTCTGGAAACATCAAATGGTGAGAAAGCCCATTTCAATGAAACATCTGGAGAACTCTCACAGGCAAGACTTCCCAAAGAGTGGCCAAATGATCAAATGAAGCCAGGCCCATTGAGGTCTACAATGTGAGGTCCATGTGTGTTTTTACTCTCAACTATGGCTGTCAAGTCTTAAAGAATAAAATCATGTGATATTCTGGCTCAGATTCCCAGTGCTCTGTGGGAAGCCCCCTGGACCTAGATCTCAGTTTCCAAAGGCCACTACCATGTGTGGCCTCCAAAAATCCCAACACAATTCATGGCAATACATCTCTGCAGTAATTTCCAAACTCAGTCTCTAAGAAGACTCACACCAGTGTTCAAGCCAAGGTGGACCCAGTCATCTCTTCCATCAGCCAAACAAATGACCACAATTAAAACCAAAATACTCCCACATGGCTCTCAACTACTTCCACATAGACACTCATCATTACCTCTGGCTGGAAGTTTCCATGAGGGGCGCAGCTGAAGACAGTATCCAAAATATGCTCCCTACCCTCATTTGTCTAAAGTCAGGGTGGCTTGACAACCTATCTGTGAACAAGGAGTGTTCAAATAGGCCTGCCATTAATACTGCTCTGCTTCTCCAATTTGAGCCTAATGTCTGTGGGGTTTACATTCTTTATGTGAATTGGAGTCATGAGAAAATCCAAGCACCTATGGGCTTGCCTCTGCAGGGCTTTGAAAAACTTTTTGAACCAAAGGATACCTATTCTCACTTGATGGAAATCAGGAACCTTACAGAGGAAGGCGAGAGACTTCATCCACAAGACTGCTCTTTTTCCATTTTGGTTTTGGATGCACACATGAGATCTTTCCTTAGATTCATCAGGTGGTGAGAATCTAAGTCACAGCCTCACACAGGGCCAAGAGGCTGATTCAGACACATCCCTTTCCATGGCAATTAAGCAAAGAGCCACAGGTGATGCTCATTATTTTCCATTAGAAAACTGTTTTCTTCAGGCTTCACAAAGGGGTGGACTGAGGCAAAGACCTTCCAGACATTCAGGGCAACGGAACAATAGGTAAACAAAAGGCCCAAATCAGTGTTTCTCCACTGACACTTTACTGGTCACACTGATATCTGAGTTTTCTGAGTTCCTCTCCATTCCCTTCATCTATCCAGTACAAGGCCATGTTACAGAGTTTGGAGGTGGTACATATCTTTTACACAAAACCATGAGCCTATTCTTGAGAGTGGCCAGAATTCAGGAAGAAAACAGGAACTTAGGAAGATAGCAGGTATTGCCCATTCATAAGGAAAGTCGTAGTCCATTCATAAATTTGGCAGGATGAATGCTGAGAAGCTTTCTACTAGACAGAACACATCCATTGATGCATTCTCTTTTCTAATGTCTATAACCACAGACACAGTGGGATACACAAACCCACAACCACACCCACAAAGGCAACACTTTCCTCCAAGTTGGTCTGTGACTATCCAGAGTGTCCTCTGACTGGTGGGCCATACTATGTTCCCCAAAATTGCTTGTCCTGTCTCAAATCTGCTTTCCTTTGCCAACTCTTGAAGTAGTCAGGAGTCAGCGGTGAGCCAATACCTGCTTTATCAGGAAAGAACCATCTTCAGAGCTTCCCTGGCATTTGGCCATCCTCACATCAGTAGGTAAGTGCCATAGCCCGGCTGGCTGGGCAAAATAACCGGGGGGGTGACGAACAACTTGTGTAGACTGATGCAGCAGGCCTGGAAGCCGTTTATTGTTGAATAAGAGCGGTATTTATACATTTTACACAGCCTATCTAATTAGCATGAAATAGATACAGCAGTCAAACAATAAGGAATCTCCACACTTAATGGCTCGCTTTTGTTACTTCACAAACCACTCCCTCTGGCATTTTGCCAGGCGCCATCCAGACTTCTTTACAGGCTCTAACATTTCTCTGGCAAAATAACAGGTGCCAATCTGACTTGTTTACAGACGTTAACATTTCCCCCTTTTGTTTAATTTAAATAAGGACCATAGTGTTTTTTACAGAAACACCATAAATAACCTGCTAGAAACAGAAAGGGAGGATACAAAATGTTACAATACCAATCCAATTGATGGCTCCATGCAAGAAGCCCTTGGAAAACTTATACCAGCAATGACACCGTTAGCAAAGATACCGAGTTACAAGTTGTTGTAGATTACAGTTTGTTGTCTCAGTCCAGATAAAGCAGTGTCTCAATAGATTAACTCAGAGTTCAGGTAAATCACAGTCCAGGTAAGTTCTCCAGGCAGCTAGCTTAAGTTGTAGTAGCAGAAACAGCGATAGCTCCGAAGTCTCCTCGGGTTCTCAGCCGAAGTTTCCTCCAGTTCTCAGCAACATTGTAAATTCTTCCACCTTTGTTTTCACCGGCACTTGGACGAAGGCAGGAACTCCGGATGGCTAAAGAAAATCCTGTAGCATTTCACTAAGAAAACAACCTTCTGAACAATTTTAGTACATTATCTCAAGGTTTTTTACATTTGAAATAAGCCTTAATAGTACTCATTACTCATCAGCCTGCAGGTGTGGGAGACCCATTGTAGTTACTGGCCTTGGAAATGATCAAACTTCAGGGATGCCAGTGGCATCTTCTGCCAGCTGTAGCATCCTGGGCAGCCCCAGATGGCCCCAGGGAGAGTCCTGGGCTCAAACTTCTTCCGGGCACAGGGAGCAAAACCCTGCGAGACTGTGCCTCCAGGTCAGGTCTAGATTTGGGCTCACAGTGGTGATCCGCTCCCCCGGGCAGGGGGGCGGGGAAGAGCCCTCAACTGCCTCTTGGAAAATTCTTACTGCGCCATGATCGGCTTGGGCAGGTGGCAGCCGCCTTGTCATTTCACGCACCCTCCAGTATCGAAAAGTATTCAGTAATAGCCTTTTGCTGCAACTTTTTTCCTGATAATCCTTCTTCTTCTGAACTTTCTTTTTCTTTCTGACTAGAGTTTCTGGGCTTTTATCAACACATGCCCTAACTATTCTTGGTTCCACTGGGGTGCCTTTTTCTCTTATCAATTTACTTCTCACCCCTTCCATATTTTCATCACAAAGACAATACAACATTTCAAGACAAAACAAGACACAAACATACTGCATCAATCTTCTCCATTTTCTCGAAATGGTCATTTTTCCTATCGCCCTATCTGCCTAGGGACGAGCAGATTGCTCCCGTCCTATCTATGGACAGAAAGCTTTTTTCGACCCTTACCCGTGAGTGTCCCAGGGCTCCCCGTAACGGGCCACCATCTGCCGCAGTCCCGCTGCAGCAGAATAACCTGGGGGGTGACGAATAACTTGTGTATGTTGATGCAGCAGGAATGAGAGCCGTTTATTGTAAGATCTGAGCGATATTTATACATTTTACACAGCCTATCTCATTAGCATAAAATAGATACAGCAGTCAACCAATAAGGAATCTTCACACTTAATGGCTCGCTTTTGTTACTTCACAAACCACTCCCTCTGGCATTTTGCCAGGCACCATCCAGACTTGTTTACAGACTCTAACATTTCTCCAGCAAAATAACAGGTGCCAATCTGACTTGTTTACAGACCTTAACAGGTAAGAAGAAAGACTGACTCTGTCTTTGGTAAATTCAAACAAGTGAGACCACTGGGACTGGGATTGGTAATGGCTCTGGGTGCCTGGCTTCCTGGATCCCAAGTTCAGAGACTTTCATCACCAAGGAAGTGAGGTGTGGTCACTTCTTTCAGGAACTGAATGAGGTCACTGCCTTGGCTACCACTTTGTCCTAACAGTTGCTTCCAAGGGTTCCATGAGATGGAGGCTGCCCCTACTTCCTGTGACAATTTCATATGTTAGAATGGTATATCAACCATACGCACCTGGGAAGAGCTTTCCACACAGGCCTGGTTTGTTCTACTCTACATTAAGAAGAGTGAGGCTGATTCAGACACATTCCTTCATCCTTCCAGGTTGATTGCCATGGAGATGTCTTTTGCTCTCTCAGGTCCTTCATAGCTGCCTACATCTTCTCCAGAGATCATTTCTGCACGTACCTTTGATGTTCTCAGCAGGTGGAAGATCCCATACATTCTTGTATTGTAAGACCAACACTGTCGCTGCTCTTCAGCAAAGTTAGATTGAGGGAACAGTGTATGATTAGTGTTATTAACATGTTCGATATGGGTTAGGAACCATTCTGCTGCATGAATAATGGTATTGGGAACCTGTGATATTTACAAGAATATAGAGGTGAAATATATGTACGAAAACAGAAATCTAAGTAAGATTTGAAGCCCAGAAGGTCATTTGTCCCTTGATTGGGATACTTAGCGTTGAATTACATTCTGCACAGATGTTTCAGATAAATCGATATAAAATGGCATAGGACCTTTCACCTTGGATGATTGAATGTAGAAGAGAACATCCAGTCAAAAAGTGATAGTGGGTAGGATTAGGAAGATAGTCGGTAGGTTTAGGAAGAAGAATGAGTGTAGGATTTGGAACAAAAGTTCTTTAGAAGTAGGGTATCGCTAAGAGAGTGAATGTAAATATCAGCACATGTGACGAGGAAGTCACAATGATTAACTGGGGAAAATATGTAGGAAAGCAGATATCAATAGAGACATTACAAAATCAGGCAAAGTATAAAGTGAGTGACAGGATTAGACATTTTCAACATGGTTGAGTTTGAATATATAATCTTTGGAAGAAACAAATATGTAGTCACCAATAGGATTTTCATTTGAGAGCATTAGGCAACCTGGACATGGATGTTTTTAGTAATCCATGTTCACTTTCCATTTAGGTTTTGTACAATCATAAGTGTGACCTTTGCTTTTTGTGTCCAGAATATTACTGTGATAAAATGTATATGTAGATCAGGTGACATGAGTATTTCTTCCACCATTTCTGGGAGCTATATTTTGAGGACGTATAAATTAGTATTGGGGGTACAAAGAGGTGTACCTGTGTCTATGAATATAGAGATAATTCGTGAATAGACTGTACTGTGAATAAATAATATAACTGGTTCCACTTTAAATAATGGATTGAATTGATATCTGAAACTAAGTAAGAAATCTTATATTTATATAGAACCATTCATTCCAACCAGTTACACATCTAATGGTAATATTAGTGTTATGGTTTATTGTGACGGGTTTGTGAGTTTTGCTTCAAATGTGATAATGGAAATCGAAAATAATGTGTTTGGAAAGAAGTCTCATGAAAAGAGCAGTCAAGAAACATGGAGGAATACATGTGTTCTCAAGCAGGAAGTGATTGAAAGTGAAACAAATGCCTATAAATTTGCGAAATTTTGATGAGACATATATGCTATGATGTGCATAAACTGAAGAAATAGTAATGTACCAGTGTTGAATAAAAATGAACGTCAAAATGCACATCATGTCTACTTGCATTGATGTTCAACTGGGTCAGTTACTGTAGAAATATTAGGATTTTGGGGGGGGATTAATAATACAATTTATTTTAGCACTAGCATGCCACAGAATGTAGAGGAAAGATCAATGGATTTTTAGTTATAGCACTAATAATCTAACATTTAGTGACTATTTTGGATAGTCTAAAATTACATAAGGCTATGTAACATAATTTTTTTTATTTAACATTCATCAAAGCTTGGAATTTTCATAATATTTCTTCTTTTTTATTTTTTATTTTTTCAGTTGTTGATTGACCTTCATTTTGTTTATTTGTATGTGGTGCTGAGAATAGAACCATGTGCCTTACACATGCTAGAAAAGCATGTTACCACTGAGCCACAAACCCAGCCCCTCCACTTTTATCTTAACATCATACACTCATGTCCCTCTTCTTTACTCACTTTCTTCCCCATTTTCCCCCTTCTCTCCCTTCCTTTTTCGTTTCCCCTCCATATCTATTTTTCTCTCATGTCATTACAAACAGTAGTATGCTATGAAATTTAAGTTTAAGACTGTTTTTTATAGTCATTCTTTTTCTTGAGAAAATCTAAAAATTATAATCACCTGATAGATATATTACAATACATTTATTACACATATGTATCTATATTCATGCATATGCATTACATATATTATATATATATACATATATATTTAAAAGTACTTTGATTTTCCTGTTAGAAATAATATAGACCAAGTCTTTCTTAATTCTCAATTCTTCCATAATTAACATCTTACAGTGAAAATCAAATAAACATATTTAAGTAAAAAGGTATCATTCTTATTTATCAATACTGATAATTTAAGGTTTTATATCACATTAAGCTGTAATATGGCATATTAACTCTTATGAATTAGAGAAATTTTATTTGAACAACCTATTATTTAAGGACCATATGCACTGACATTTTAAATGGTGTTCTTGTGATTTCTATTTCTATCAATTGTGTATTAATTGCCAAATACTTATTTTAGTACTTTTCATGTTCATAATTGATATAAAGTCAATTGTTTAATTCTTCTTGTAAGTAGTTACTTATTACAGTAGGGACATTATTAATAATACAACATCTTTATAAGAAAAATGGTACAAATTTATTTTCATGCAAAATTAAGAATAATTGCATGCTCTAAATGTTTGATTGTTGATACTTATAATAAAGAGCTTTTGATGAGTCTCTTCCCCAGTAAAACATAAAATGCAAAGATAATGTCCAAATAAAGATAAGAAAAATACACATTATCAGCTAGAAACTATTAAATAAAAGATGAAAAGAACAATCCAGCACATTGTACGAACTTGTCAGATGAGGTAGTATTCTGGAAGAATAGCCTAAGACTAGACCTTGTCCATGTCAAAATATTCACGAAAAAAATGAAGTATGAAAAGTGTAGAAAATGCTATGAATTTTTCATGAAGATAGGTGAATTATCCTTTCATCTCAATTTATGTGCATTTTCTGGTAAAATAAATTTGTGATATTTACAACTACACAAAACAAAGTTTCTGCATAGCAAAATGAATACATCTGAACCCATTTTTAGCTGATTTCTTCCCACTAAATTTTAAACCTTTATTTATTTATTTATTTATTTTTATTGGTTGTTCAAAACATTACAAAGCTCAAGATATATCATCTTTCATACATTTGACTCAATTGGGTTATGAACTCCCATTTTTTCCCCAAATACGAATTGTAGAATCACATCGGTTACACATTCACACTTTTACATAATGGCATATTAGTGACTGTTGTATTCTGCTACCTTTCCTATGCCCTACTATCCACCCTCTCCTCCCCTCCCATCTTCCCTCTCTACCTCATCTGCTATTGTTCAATTCTCTCCATTGTTTCCCCCCCACTTCCCCTCACAACATTTTATATGCGATTTTGTGTAACATTGAGGGTCTCCTACAATTTTCATAAGCTTTCCCTTCTCTCTCCCTTTCTCTCCCCCCATTCGTCTTTGTTTAATGTTAATATTTTCCTCATGCTCTTCCTCCCTGTTCTGCTCTTATTTGCTCTCTTTATATCAGAGAAGACATTTGGCATTTATTTTTTAAGGACTGGTTAGCTTCGCTTAACATAATATGCTCTAATGCCATCCATTTCCCTGCAAATTCTATGATTTTGTCATTTTTGTGCTGTGTAATACTCCATTGTGTATAGATGCCACATTTTTTTATCCATTAATCTATTGAAGGGCATCTAAGTTGGTTCCACAGTCTAGCTATTGTGAATTGTGCCGCTATGATCATTGATGTGGCAGTATCCCTATAGTACGCTCTTTTAAGATCCTCAGGGAACAGTCCAAGAAGGGTGATAGCTGGGTCAAATGGTGGATCCATTTCCAGCTTTCCCAGGAATATCCATACTTCTTTCAAAATTGGCCTCACCAATTTGCAGTCCCACCAGCAGTGTACAAGTGTACACTTTTCCCCACATCCTCGCCAACACTTATTGTTGTTTGACTTCATAATGGCTGCTCATCTTACTGGAGTAAGATGGTATCTTAAGGTGGTTTTGATTTGCATTTCTCAGACTGCTAGAGATGGTGAGCATTTTTTCATGTACTTGTTGATTGATTGTATGTCCTCCTCTGTGAAGTGTCTGATTAGGTCCTCGGCCCATTTGTTGATTGGGTTATTTGTTATCTTATTGTTTAATATTTTGAGTTCTTTGTATATTCTGCATATTAGGGCTCTATCTGAAGTGTGAGGGGTAAAAATTTGTTCCCAGGATGTAGGCTCTCTATTTACCTCTCTTATTGTTTCTCTTCTTGAGAAAAAAACTTTTTAGTTTAAGTAAGTCCCATTTGTTTTTTTCTTGTTATTAACTCTTGGGCTATTGATGTCTTATTAAAGAATTTGGAGCCTGACCCCACAGTATATAGATCGTAGCCAACTTTTTCTTCTATGAGACGCAGTGTCTCTGATTTGATATCTAGCTCCTTGATCTATTTTGATTTAACTTTTGTGCATGGTGAGAAAACGGGATTCAGTTTCATTTTGTTGCATATGGATTTCTAATTTTCCCTGCACCATTTGTTGAAGATGCTATCCTTCATCCATTGCATGTTTATAGCCACTTTATCAAATATAAGAAAGTTGTAATTTTGTGGATTGGTTTCTCTGTCCTCCATTCTATACCATTTGTCCACCTGCCTGTTTTCGTACCAGTACCACACTGTTTTTGTTACTATTGCTTTGTAGTAAAGTTTGAACTCTGGTATCGCTATACCTCCCGATTCACACTTCCTGCTTAGAATTTCTTTTGCTATTCTGTGTCTTTTGTTTTTCTATATGAATTTCATGATTGCTTTATCATTTCTACAAGAAATGCCATTGGGATTTTGATTGGCATTGCGTTAAACCTGTATAGAACTTTGGGTAATTTCGCCATTTTGATAAATTTAGTTCTGCCTATCCATGAACAGGGTACATTTTTCCATCTTCTAAGATCTTTTTCTATCTCTCTCTTTAGGGTTCTGTGGTTTTCACCTCTTTTGTTAGGTTGATTTCCAAGTATCTTATTTTCTTTGAGGATATTGTGAATGGAGTGGTTTTCCTCATTTCAATTTCAGAAGTTTTGTTGCTGATATACAGGAATGCCTTTGATTAATGCGTGTTGGTTTTATATCCTTCATTTATTAACTCTAGCAGTTTCTTTGTAGACCCTTTTGGGTCTGTTAAATATATTACCATGTCATCCACAAATAGCGATAATTCAAGTTCTTCTTTTCCTATTTTTATGCCTTTAATTTCTTTTGTCTGTCTAATTTCTCTGGCTAGTATTTCAAGAACTAAATTGAATAGAAGTGGTGATAGAGGGCATCCCTGTCTTGTTCCAGATTTCAGAGGGAATGCCTTCAGTTTTCTCCATTTAGGATGATCCTAGCCTGAGGTTTAGCATATATAGCTTTTACAATGTTGAGGTAAGTTCCTGTTATTTCTAGTTTTTCTAGTGTTTTGAACATAAAGGGATGCTGAACTGTGTCGAATGTTTTTACTACATCTATCGAGATGATCATATGGTTCTTGTCCTTAAGTCTATTGATGTGGTGAATAGCATTTATTGATTTCCGTATATTGAACCAGCCTTGCATTCCAGGGAAGAATCCTACTTGATCATGGTGCACAACTATTTTGATATGCTTTTGGATTCAATTCACACGGATTTCATTGAGAATTTTTGCATCCAAGTTCATTAGAGATATTGGTTGTAGTTTTCTTTTTTGAAGTGTCTTTGTCTGGTTTTGGGATCAGGGTGATTTTGGACTCCGAGAATGAATTTGGAAGAGCTCCTTATTTTTCTATTTCTTGATATAGCTTGAAAAGTATTGGTACTAATTCTTCTTTGAAGGTTTTTTTGAACTCTGCTCTATACCCATCAGGTCCAGGGCTTTTTTTGGTTGGTAGTATTTTGATGGCTTCTTCTATTTCTTCCTTTGTTTTTGGTCTGTTTAAATTGTGTGTGTCTTCCTGACTGAATCTGGGCAGATCGTATGACTTAAGAAATTTGTCGATATTTTAACTATCTTCTATTTTATTGGAATATAGGGTTTCAAAATACTTTCTAATTATCTTCTGTATTTGTGTACTGTCTGTTGTGATATTGTCTTTTTCATTCCATATGTTAGTAATTTCAGTTGTCTCTCTTCTTCTCATCCTCAGCATGGCTAAGGGCCTGTAAATCTTATTTATTTTTTCAAAGAACCAACTTTTAGTTTTATCAATTTTTTCAATGTTTTTTTTTGTTTCAATTTCGTTGATTTCTGCTCTAATTTTAATTATTTCTTGTCTTCTACTACATTTGCTGTTGTTTTGCTCTTCCTTTTCTAGGTTTTTGATGTGTACTGTGAGTTTATTTATTTGTTGTTTTATTCTTTTTTTGAGGAAAGAACTTCAAGAAATGAATTTCGCTCTTAAAACTGCCTTCTTTGTGTCCCATAGATTCCAGTACGATGTGTCTGTATTGTCATTTGATTCTAAAAATATTTTTATCTCCTCCTTTATGTCTTCTGTAACCCATTGATCATTCAGTAGAATATTGTTCATTTTCCATGTGATGTAGGATTTTTCCTTCCTTCTTTTATCATTGATTTCCAGTTTCATTCCATTATGATCAGATATGGTGCATGGTATTTTCTCCACGCCTTTATATTTACTAAGAGTTGCCCAATGGCATAATATATGGTCTAACTTGGAGTAGGATCCATGTGCTGCTGAGAATAAAGTGTATCCACTTGATGATGGTTGATGTATTCTATATATGTCGGTTACGTCAAGGTTATTGATTGTGCTGTTGAATTCTATAGTTTCTTTATTCAGTTTTTTATAGAGGATCTGTCTAATGGTGAGAGCGGTGTGTTGAAGTCACCCATAATTATTGTGTTGTAGTCTATTTGACTCTTGAACTTGAGGCGAGTTTGTTTTATGAGCATTGCAGCTCAATTGTTTGGTGCATACCAATTGATAATTGTTATGTCTTGTTGGTGGATGGTTCCTTTTAACAATATATAGTGTCCTACTTTATCCCTTTTGATTAATGTAGGTTTGAAGTTGATTTTATATGATATGAGTATGGCCACTCCTGCTTGCTTCCGAGGGCCATATGAGTGGTATGATTTTTCCCAACCTTTCACTTTCAGCCTGTGTATGTCTTTACCTTTCATATGAGTCTCTCGAAGGCAGCATATTGTTGGATTTATTTTTTTGATCCAGGTTACTAGCCTATGTCTCTTGATTGGTGAGTTTAGATTTTTAACATTTAAGGTTACAATTGAAATATGATTTGTACTTCCAGTCATGTTTATTTATTTATTTATTTTAATTTGGGTAGTTTTTACTTTTTGGTTTTTTTCTTACCCCTTTACTGAGATACCTCCCGCTGTTAGTTTTGGGCACTATTTTTCAATTCCTCTTCTTGTAGTATTTTGCTCAAAATGCTTTGCAGTGCTGGTGTTCTGTCTGCGAATTCCTTTAGCTTTTATTTATCAGGAAGGACTTAATTTCATTGTCAAATCTGAAGCTTAATTTTGTTGGATACAGTATTCTTGGTTGGAATCCATTATTTTTCAGTGTTTGAAATACATTGTTCAAAGATCTTCTCGCTTTCAATGTCTGTGATGAAAAATCAATTGTTAACCTTATTGGTTTACCCCTGAATGTTATCTGCCTACTTTCTTTCGTAGCTTTTAATATTCTCTCCTTGTTCTGTATGTTGGCTATCTTCATAATTATATGTCTTGGAGTTTGTCTATTATGGTTTTGAATGTTTGAGGTCCTGTAGGCTTCCAGGATATGGCAATCCATTCCATCTTTCATCTCTGGGAAGTTTTCTAGAATTATTTCATTTAATATGTTGTTCATTCATTCGGTTTGAATTTCTATGCCTTCTTCTATCCCGATGACTCCCAATTTTGTTTTTTTTATGACATCCCATATCTCTTGAATAGTTGCTCATGGGATTTAAGCATGTTTTCTGTGTTGACTATATTCTTTTTAAGTTGACAAACTTTGTCTTCATTATCTGATGTTCTGACTTCTACTTGATCTAGTCTATTTGTAATATTCTTGTTTGAGTTTTTAATTTGGTTTATAGTTTCCTGCATTTCTAGAATTACTGTATGATTTTTTAAAAGATCTCTATCTCCTGGTAAAGCTTGTTCTTTGCCATTTGAATTTGTTTGTTTAATTCATTTTCGAAATGTACTTTTATCCTTAGACTTGCTGCCTCATGTCTTCTCTCTTATTCCTTTCCATCTGAGTTAGGTATGACTTAAGTTTTTTCCCTATCCCTGTTTCTGATGCTTGTAGGTTCTCCTGTAGTATTAAGTTGTCCTTCATTGTTTTTACACCTTGTTCTCCCTTGTTTTTTCATGATGTTCACGTCATTTTCCAGCTCTATTTGATTGCTGTGTTTCTGCTCTCTTCCATAGATTTGTTATGGGTTTATATATCTCTGTTTTCTCTCCTTTGTGTTGGTAGACTATGCCTGCTTAAGTGGATTCCGCTGTTAAGGAATTCTGACGGCCGAGCTCCAGTGATGTCACCTCTCTGCTGTGGTGGGCCCCAGGCTCCTTGCCGGAGGGTCCGAATTGGGTGGGTGGACTGGATTGTCTCTGTTTGGTTTCAGCTCCCGGTCGCTGGCAGGCCGGCAGTCTCCAGCCACCCAGTAGCGTGGGCAGCTTGTGGTCTGTCTTCAGCTGGTGGGTGATCTCTTGCCACACAGTTGCACGTTCGGTCGCCGGCAGGCGCGCGTTCTCCAGCCGTCAAGACATAGCGTCAGCAGGTGGGCTGGCGCCAGCAGGAAGGTGGTCTCCCGTTGCCCAGTCACACTGGCAGTGGGCCGGCGTTCTCCAGCCAGCCAGTCAGGAGGGCCTGGCCTCTAGTCCCCTGGTTTATCCTGTTAGTCCTGATTTCTCCTGCTAGACCAGATTTCTCCTGAGTGATGCTTCTCGGCAGCTCAAACTGTTCTCTGGGTCTGCCGTTTGTTGGGTGGGGAGGGTGTCTATTGGGAACCCTGGAACTCTATTGTTTTAATTTTTTTCGCTTGCCCATCGCCCCGCACTGGCTAGACAAGTTTCATTTTTGCCGCTGATGGGAAGGGGAGATGAAGGTCAGGTGCCTCTATTTTTCCCCCAGTCTTTATGCAGACTTGCTCTGATTATTCCTCCCCCAAAAGCCTAGGAGATATTTTATGCGAATTCCCCTCTGTATGTGAGATGAGCTGAGAAACACACACCTGTTTTATTCTTGCAATCTGTCAGGGAGTGGTGGTGGTTACTTCAGCTCTCCAAGATGGTGGCTGTTGGTTTCCTTTGTGGAGTTTCTGCTTTGGGGCATAGAAATGTACTGCTAACTTCCCCGTCTGAAATCCCGAATTCAGCTGGGGGCTCAGTGGATGCTCAGCCAGCAGGATTCCACAGAATCCGCAGCAACGTTTCTCCCTGCTTGCTGGTCGCTTCTGGGTGGTGCCTCACCATTTGTAGACACAGGGCAGGTCACGCGGATCAATCAGAATGGATCTCCAGTTGCACAAGTGGCTTGTGTTTGAGACTCAATTACCGGACCTCGGTGGTGGAAATCATTCTTCTAGGTTTCGGTAAACACCCATTTTCCTGTAAGATCCTAACAAGATAGTTTTTCATTGCTCTAACTCTTTATTCACTTGCGCAGTGGCAGGGTACACTGGGTGTGATACACTGTCTTCACAGCCATCTTGCAATGCCGAAATATTAGGATTTGGATGCACCATTTACTGAAAGCTGTTTCAGTACTAGGAAAAAATATGTATTTCAGGTGGATGAATATTTCTGAGAATAATTTTTTAAAAATTGGATTATAAATCCACATACATGAATATGAATGAATTTAGGGAGTGCAAAATAAGACACAAATATTTCATATTTTGAAAAATCTGGAGAGTATATATATATATATATATATATATATATATATATATACACACACAAACACACACAGACATTAAAAACTAGCAATATATATGCCAATCAAAATTCATCATGAAATACATATCATCCACAGACCCAAAAATATTCATATACTGAACATGGATTTATGTATAATGTTGTTCAACTAGGAGGCTTACCCATAGTTTGAATTTTCAGTTCCAACAGCATTTAGGAGGAGTGATCTCTTCTCACAATTTGTATTTGCCAAGTCAGTCACCTCACAAAAATGTACGTGTGATACCAGGTACAATTCTATATGTGCATATAAAATTACATGTGCTGAATAGGCTACAGAGAAAAGGAGACAGGAATTCACATATTTGTTAACTTTCAAAACACACGGAGAACTATTTCAACAAAAAAAATGACTAGATTTATAACTCCTACCCTATATAATGCAACAGGCAATTCCAACTATACACCATGCCTCCTCTGAACTGCTTGTATTTCTATTCTGTTTTGGTTATTATTCTCTATCATATTACGATTAGTAGTCAGAGTCTAGTATGGTAGGGGTTAGAGTCAGGGATTCAGTATTTCGAATGGAAATTTGGAAAATGTATCCAATGTGTATGCAAATATGTGCCACACAAAATCTTCCCACTCCTCCAGAACAATGGCTTGACATTATCTTCGCCCCAAGTAAGACATAATTAGAGGAGAAGAATTAGAAAATCAGTGAATACTTCTCTGGAATGTAATATGCTAAGAAGTTCACTACCTTGAAGGTGGTACAGGAGTTTCCAAAAGTAAGGGACAGGGTGAACACTCCATAAACATGGAGCTCTGCTGGCCTAAAGACTTCTTGAGAAATTTCCTCTGAGATTGGGCACTTGAAACATATGTTGTTATGAGGAGCTTTAGCTTCCTTTGTACTGAGATCATCAAAGCTGGGTCTGCACCTATGTGACCTGTAAAACATAGTTTCTTATTTTCCAATTAACATGAGACACCAGTCCTGAATTTGATCTTTGTAGGTAAACTGTGGCCACTGGGTTCTAAGTGTCTCCCTGTGTGGACTGTGAAGCCATTTGTTCATCCTCCAATTTTCATGGTGTTTCTTGCTGCTGTATTTGCTTATGAAGTAAAAAAAAGATCACCTGGGACACAGTGCTTGAGGGAGTTCTGTCACGTGTGGTGGGTCAGGGTCTGCAAGAGAATATACCAACAATGCTTCTATTCCACATAGCTTTTCCCCTTGACCACAGCAACATAATTCTCAACATTGCCCTGAAACCTCTCTATATAACAAGATACCATTAAATATAAGGGTCTGCTGGCTGCACCATGTCAGTCACAAGGCATTTGGAAGCCAATGGAAGATCAACATGGCCCCACCACAGATGTTTTATCACACACCTCCCCTCCTCTGATCTAGGCCCACTACTCAGCAGGCTCCAATTTACTGGCATCTCTGTTATACACCATTTTGATGAAACCTAGTCAATCAAGGCACTGTCTGGTATACTCATGATCAGCAACCGGTTTTCCAAATTTTCTCCAGTGCCACCTGGTCATGGAAATTTCAATAATTTTATTGTATTTATCTAGCCATTTTTCACGGATGAAGATGGATGCACTGTGGATTTCAATTTGTACAGGAACCATTAAATGATGAGAAACCTCATTTCGATGAATGCTCTGTAGAACTGTTAAAGACAAGGCTTCCCAGGGAGTGGCCAAAAAGTCACATGAAATCAGACCCATTGAGGTCTACAATGTGAGGTCCATGTGTGTTTTGACTGTCACCTATGCCTACCAAGTCTTTCAGAAAAAAAAAATCATGTGGTATCCTGGCTGAGATTCCCAGTGCTCTGTGGAAAGACACCCTGGGCCTAGATCTCAGTTTCCAAGGGAGACTCTCATGCGTGCCCTCCTAGAATCCCAACACAATTCATGGCACAAGTTCTCTGAGATCAGATCCAGAATGCACTCTCTAAGTGTAATCACACCAGAGTTCAAGCCCATGTGGACCCAGGCATCTCCTTTAACAGCCACATAATGACCACAATTAAACCAAAACACTCCCACATGGCCCTCATCATTTTCCATATAGATACTCATCATAACCTCTGGCTGGAGGTTTCCATGAGGGGCACATTCCAAGACAGTGTCCAAAATAAGCTCCCTTGCCCCTCATTTGCCTAAAGTCAGGGTGGCCTGGACATACTTCCTGTGAACCCGGAGTGATCAAATAGGCATGCCGTTAATACTGCACCGCTTCTTCAATTTGAGGCCTACTGAGTTAGAGGTATAGATTCTTTATGTAAATTAGAGTCATGAGAAAACCCAAGCACCTTTGCAGGGCTTTGAAGAACTCAATTGACAAAAAGGATCCCTATTCTCACTTGATAGAGGTCAGGAACCTCACAGAGGAAAGCGAGACTTTATCCACAATGACTGGTGTATTTGCCATTTTGGTTTTGGATGCACACATGGGATCTTTCTTTAGATCCATCTGGTGCTGAGAATCTAAGCCACAACCTCACACAGGGCCAAGATGCTAATTCAGACACATCCCTTTCCAAAGCAATTAAGCAAAGAGCCACAGGTGATGCCCAATCATTTCCATTTGAAAACTGTTTACTTCAGGTTTCACAAAGGGGTGGCCAGAGCAAGAACTTCCTGACATTCAGTTCATCAGAACAATATATAAGCAAAATGCCCAAAGCAGGGTTTTTCCACTGAGATTTTCCTGGTCACACTGATATCTGAGTTTTTTGAGATGCTCGCCATTACCTTCAGCTATCCAGTACATGGCCATGTCACAGATCTTGGAGGTGGTATATATGTTGGACACAAAACCATGATCCTATTCTGGAGAGTGAACAGAGTTCATGAATAAACCTGGAAATTAGGAATGTATTAGGTTATGCCCATCTTTAAGTAAAGCCGCAAACCATTCATAAATTGGGCAGGATGAAATGGGAAGCTTTCTACTAGACAGGACACATCCATTGATGCACTCTCTTTTCTAATGTCTACAACCACGGACACCATGGGATACACAGACATAGAAACACTCTCCTTTTCAAACGACTTACGAGAAACAGTTCACTCCAAACCAAACAAACCACCTTTTTTTCCTATTCTCACAACATGAGACAAAATCACAAACTCACAACCACACCCACAAAGGCACCTTTTTACCCTAAGTAGGTCTGTGACTCTATGGAGTGTCCTCTGACTGGTGGGCCACACAATGTTCCCCCGAAATGTCCTGTCCTGTCTCAGATATGGTCTCCTTGGCCATCTCTATGAAGTTGTCAGGAGCCAGCGGTGGGCCACTATCTGCTTTTTCAGGAAAGGCCCCTCTTCAGAGCTCTCTTGGATTTTGGCCATTCTAACATCAGTAGGTACAAAGAAAGACTGACTCTGTCCTTGGTAATTCCAAACAAGTGAACCCACTGGGACTGGTACTGGGACTGGCTCTGTGTGCCTGGCTTCCAGGATCCCAAGTTCAGAGAGTTCCATCACCAAGGGAGTAAGGTGAGGTCACTTCCTTCAGGAACTGAATGAGGTCACTGCCTTGGCAAACACTTTATCCTAACAGTTGCTTCCAAGTGTCTCATTAGATGGAGGCTTCCCCTACTTCCTGTGAAACATTCACAAGTTAGAATGGTATATCAACCATAGGAACCCGGTAATTGCTCTCCACACAGGCCTGGTTTGGTCCATCTCCTCTACATTGAGAAGAGAGGTTCTGATTCAGACACATCCCGTCATCCTGACCAGGTATTTTGCCATGGAAGATTACTTTTGCTTTCTCAGGTCCTCCATAGCTGACTACATATTCTCCAGGGATCATTTCTGCATTGAACTTGTGGTTCTCAACAGGTGAAAGATCCCCTACATTCCTGTATTGTAAGACCAACTCTGTCCCTGCTCTTCTTTAAATTTACATTGAGGGAACAGTGTATTGTTAGGGTTAATAAAATGTTTGATTTGGGTTAGAAATCATTCTGCTGGATGAATAATGGTATTGGGAACCTGCGATATTTTTAAAAATATAGAGGTGAAATATATAAATGAAAAAAGAAAGTCTAGGTAATTTTGAAGCCCAGAGGGGCAATGGGCCCTTCATTGGGATACTTAGCTTTGATTTACGTTGTGCACAGATATCTCAGAAAAATCGATATACAATGGCATAGGACCTTGTTCCTTTTATGATTAAAATTCGAAGAGAACATCCAGTCAAAAAGGGATAGTAAGTAGGATTAGATAGATATTCGGTAGGTTAACAAAGAAGAGTGAGTATAGGATTTGGAACAAAAGTGCTTTAGCAATAGGGTTTGGGTTAAAGTGTGAAAGTAAATATCAGCACACTTGAAGGGTCAGTCACAATGATGAACAGTGGAAAATATGTAGGAAAGCAGATATCAATAGAGATATTACAAAATCAACAAATGGGCCAAGGACCTGAACAGACACTTCTCAGAAGAAGACATACAATCAATTAATAAGTACATGAAAAAATTCTCACCTTCTCTAGCAGTCAGAGAAATGCAAATCAAAACCACCCTAAGATACCATCTCACTCCAGTAAGATTGGCAGCCATTAGGATGTCAAACAATAATATGTGCTAGCGAGGATGTGGGGAAAAGGGTACACTTGTACATTGCTGGTGGGACTGCAAAATGGTGCGGCCATTATGGAAAGCAGTATGGAGATTCCTGGGAAAGCTGGGAATGGAACCACCATTTGACCCAGCTATCGCCCTCCTCGGACTATTCCCTGAGGACCATAAAAGAGCATGCTATAGGGATACCGCCACATCAATGATCATAGCAGCACAATTCACAATAGGCAGACTGTGGAACCAACCTAGATGCCCTTCAATAGATGAATGGATAAAAAATAATGTGGCATCTATACACAATGGAGTATTATGCAGCACTAAAAAATGACAAATTCATGGAATTTGCAGGGAAATGGATGGCATTAGAGCAGATTATGCTAAGTGAAGCTAGCCAATCCTTAAAATACAAATGCCAAATGTCTTCTTTGATTTAAGGAGAGCAATTAAGAACTGAACAGAGGGAAAGAGCATGAGGAAAATATTAACATTAAACTGAGACAAGTGATGGGAGGGAAAGGGAGAGAGAAGGGAAATTGCATGGAAACGGAAAGAACCCTCATCGTTATACGAAATCACATATACGAGGTTGTGAGGGGAAAGGGGGGGAAGGGAGAGAACGGAACAACAACAGATGAGGTAGAGAGGGAAGATGAAAGGGGAGGGGAGGGGGGATAGTAGGGGATAGAAAAGTCAGCAGAATACAACAGTCACTAATATGGCATTATGTAAACATTGTGAATGTGTAACTGATGTGATTCTGCAATCTGTATTTGGGGTAAAAATGGAAATGCATAACTCACTTGAATCAAATGTATGAAAGATGAAAAAAAAATTTAAAAAGTACTAAATTGGCTCATCGTAACAATAAAAAAAGAGATATTACAAAATCAGGCAAAGTATAAAGTGAGTGATATGATTAGATATTTGCAACAGGGTTGATTTTGAATATATAATCTTAGGAAGAAACATATATGTAGTCACCAATAGGATTGATATTTGAGAGCATTAGGCAACCTGAACATGGAAGTAATCCATGTTCACTTTCCATTTAGGCTTTAGTACAATAATAAGTGTGAACTTTGCATTTTGTGTCCAGAATATTACTGTGATAAAATGTATATGTAGATTAGGTGACATGAGTATTTCTTTCACCATTTCTGCGAGTAATATTTTGAAGACATATACATAAGTATTGGTTGTACAAAAAGCTGTACCCTGTGTCTATGAATATACAGATAATGCATGAATAGACCATACTGTGAATAAATAGTATAGCTGGTTCCACTTTAAATAATGGATTGAATTGATATTCACAAAGGAGTGGTCTGAGGCAAAAACCTTCCTGAAATTCAGGGCAACAGAACAATAGGTAAACAAAACGCACAAAGCAGGGTTTCTCCACTGAGACTTTCCTGTTCACACTGATATCTGAGTTTTCTGAGATGCTCGCCTTTCCCTTCAGCTATCCAGTACATAGCCATATCACATAGCTTGGAGGTAGTACATATCTTGGACACAAAACAATGAGGCAATTCTGGAGAGTGTCCAGAATTCAGGATGTAAACAGAAACTTTGAAAGATAGCAGGTGTTTCCCTTCAATAAGGAAAGCTGCAGTCCATTAATAAATCAGGCAGGATGAATGTTGCGAAGCTTTCTCCTAGACAGGACACATCCATTGATGCATTTTCTTTTCTAATGTCTACAACCACGGACAGAGTGGGATACACAGACATAGAAGCACTCGCCTTGTCAAAGGACTTACTAGAAACAGTCCACGCCAATTCAAACAAACAGCCTTTCTTACATCTTCTCAGAACTTGAGAAAAAACCATACACACACCTACACCCACAAAGGCACCTCCTTTGTGGAGTGTCCTCTGAATGGTGGGCCATACTATATTCCCCCAAAATGGCCTGTTGTATCTCAAATCTGGTCTCCTTGGCCAACTCTGTGCAGTTGTCAGGAGCCAGCGGTGAACCAATACCTGCTTTCTCAGAAAGGTCTTTCTTCAGAGCTTTCCTGGCATTTGGCCATTCTCACATCTGTTGGTACTAAGAAAGACTGACTCTGTGCTTGGTAAATTGAAACAAGTGAGACCACAGGGACTGGGACTGCGACTGGCTCTGGGTGCCTCTCTTCCTGGATCCCAAGTTCAGAGAGTTCCATCACCAAGGAAGTGAAGTGAGGTCACTTCCTTCAGGAACAGAATGAGGTCACTGCCTTGGCAACCTCTTTGTCCTAACAGTAACTTCTAAGGGTCCCATGAGATGGAGTCTGTCCCTTCTTTCTGTCACACTTTCACAAGTTAGAATGGTATATCAACCATAGGCACCTGGGAAGAGCTCTCCACACAGGAATGATTTGGTCCATCTTCTCTACATTTAGAAGATAGAGGTTGATTCAGACACATCCATTCATCTTGACCAGGTTGTTTACCATAAAAGATGACTTTTCCTCTCTCAGGTCCTTCATAGCTGCCTATATCTTCTCCAGGGATCATTTCTGCATGGACCTTTGATGTTCTCAGAAGGTGGAAGATCCCCTACATTCCTGTATTGTAAGACCAACTCTGTCCCTCCTCTTTTGTAAAGTTAGATTGAGGGAACAGTGTATGTTTAGGGTTAATAACATGTTTTTTTTGGGTTAGGAATCTCTCTGCCCCATGAATAATGGTATTGGGAACCTGTGATATTTACAAGAATATATAGGTGAAATGTAAGTATGAAAACAGAAATCTAGGTAAGATTCGAAGTCAGAAGGGCATTGGGTCCTTGAGTGGGATTCTTAGGTTTGAATTATGTTCTGCATATATGTCTCCGACAAATTGAAATACAATGGTTTAGGACCTTATACCTTGGATGATTAATTGTCGAAGAGAACATCGAGTCAAAAAGCAATAGTCAGTAGGATTAGGAAGATAGTCAGTAGGTTTAGAAATAAGAGTGAGTATAGGATTTAGACCAAAATTTCTTTAGCAATAGGGTCTCGGGTAGACATTGAATGTAAATATCAGCATATGTGAAGTGTCAGACACAATGATGAACTGGGGAATATATGTAGGAAAGCAGATATCAATAGAGATATAAGGAAATCAGGCAAAGTATAAACTGAGTGATAGGATTAGACATTTTCAACAGGCTTGAAGTTGAATATATAATCTTAGAAAGAAACAAATATGTAGTCACCAATAGGATTTACATTTGAGAGCATTAGGCAACCTGGATATGGTTGTTTTTAGTAATCCATGCTCACTTTCCATTTAGGCTTTGATACAATCATGAGTATGACCTTTGTTTTTTGTGTCCAGAATATTACTGTGATAAAAAAAGAAATATATATATATATATATATATGTATATATATATATATATATATATATATATATATTGATAGATAGATAGATAAGGTGACATGTTTATTTCTTCTACCATTTTTGGGAGCAATGTTTTGAAGAGGTATAAATTAGTATTGGGGGAACAAAGAGGTGTACACTGTGTCTATGAATATAGAGATAATGCATTAATAGACCATACTGTGAATAAATAGCATACCTGGTTCCAACTTTAATAATGGATTGAATTGAAATGTGAATATGTACAGGAAATCTTATATTGATATTCACACATTCCTTCCAACCACTTATACCTCTAATGGTAATATTGATGTTATGGTTTATCTTGAAGAGTGTGTGGGTTTAGCTTCAAAATTGATTATGGAAATCGAAAATAATGTGTTTGGAAAGAAGTCTCATGAAAAGACCAGTCAAGTAACATGGAGGAATACATGTGTTCTGAAGCAGGAAGTGATTAAAAGTGAAACAAATTCCTATAAATTTCTGAACTTGTGAATGAAATATATAACCTATGATGTGCAAAAACTGAAGAAATAGTAATGTACCAGTGTTGAATTAAAATGAATGTCAAAATAGACATCATGTCCCATAGGAATATACTTGCATTGATGTTAAACTGGGTCAGTTACTGTAGAAATATTAGGATTTGTAAGCACCATTGACTGAAGTTAGTTTTCAGCACTGGGAAACAAATATGTATTTCAGGTAGATGATTATTTCTGAGAATAATCTTGTGAAAAGTTGATTATAAATCCACATACATGAACATGAATGAATTTACGGAGTGTATATAAGACAAATATATTTCATATTTTATAAAATCTGTAGAGTGTATGTATATATATATATATATATATATATATATATATATATATATATAGACAAAAAACACAAAAATTCATTAAAAAGTATCAATATATATATGCCAATCGTAATTCATCATGTAATATATATCACCCTCAGATGCAAAAATATTTATTTTACTAAACATGGGTTTATGTATAATATTGTTCTAATAGGAAGCTCACCCATAGTTTGGATTTTCAGTTCCAACAGCGTTTAGGAGGACTGATCTCTTCTTACAATTTGTTTCTGCCAAGTCAGCCAACTCATAAAAATATACGTGTGATACCAAGTAGGAATCTATATGTGCATATAAAAAGTACATGTGCTGAGTAGGCTACAGAGAAAGGGAGACAGGAATTCACATATTTGTTAACTTTAAAAACGCATGGAGAGAGCTGGGGATGTGGCTCAAGTCGTAGTGCGCTCGCCTTGCATGCGTGCGGCATGGGTTCGATTCTCAGCACCACGTGCAAACAAAGATGTTGTGTCCGCCGATAACTAAAAAAATAAATATTATAGAATTCTCTCTCTCCTCTCTAACTCTCTCTTTAAAAAAAAACACATGGAGGACTATTTCAATTAAAAATTGAGTAGATTTATAAAACCGACCCTTTATCATGCAAGAGGGAAGTTCAACTATACACCATGCCTCCTCTGAACTGCTTGTATTTTCATTTTTTTTGTTTATTTTTCTCCATCATATTAGGATTAGTAGTCAGAGTCTAGTAGGGTATGAGTTAGTGTCAGGGATTCAGTATTTCGAATGAAAAATTGGAAAATGGATCAATGTGTATGCAAATGTGTACTACAAAAAAATTTTCCCACTCTCATTCAGAACAATGCCTTGACATTACCTTCACCCCAAGTAAGACACAATTAGAGGAGAAGAGTTAGAAAATCTTTGAATACATATCTGAAATTGAAAATGCTTAGGGTTCACAACCTTGGAGATTGTAGAGGAGTTTCCAAAAGTAAGGGACAGTGTAAAAACTCTACAAACATGGAGATTTGCCTGCCTAAAGACGTCTGGAGAAACTGTCTCTAGGTTGGGCACTTGAAATATATGTTTTTGTGAGGATCTTTAGCTTCCTTTCCAGTGAGACCATCAAAGCTGCGTCTTCATCTCTGTGATCTGGAGGACATGGTTTATAATTTTCCAATAAACATGAAGCAGCAGTGCTGAATTCTCTCTTGTATGTAAACTGTGGCCACTGGGGGCTAAGTGTCTCCCCATATGGACTGCGAAGCCATTTTATCATCCTCCACTTTTCCTAATGTTTCTTCCTGCTGCACTCGGAGTTTGGTATTTGCTTCACGAAATACAAGGAGTTCAACTGGGACAGAGTGTTGCCGCGAGTTCTGTCACGTGTGGTGGATCAGGGTCTGCAGGAGAATGCACCAACAGGGCTTGTATACCACATAGGATGCCCCCTTGACCATAGCAACCTGATTCTGAACATTGCACTGAAACCTCTCCATATAACAAGTTGCCTTTACATATAAGGGTCTGCTGGCTGCACCATGTCAGTCACAAGCCATTTGGAAGCCAATGGCAGATCCACATGGTCCCACCTCAGATGTTTTATCACACATTTGCTCACCACTGCTCTAGGCCCACTACTCAGCAGGATCCAAATTATTGAGATCTCTGTTCTACACCATTTTCATCAAAACCAGTCAATCAAGGCACTGTCTGGTACACTCGTGATCAGCAACAGGACATCCAAATGTTCTTCATTGCCACCTGGTCATTGGAATTTCAAAAATTTCATGGTATTTATCTAGCCAATTTTCAATTATGAAGTTGGAAGCACTATGGCTTTCAAATCATTCAGGAATCATTCAATGGTGATGAAGCTCATTTCAATGAAAAATTTGAAGAACTCTCACAGGCAAGGCTTCCCAAAGAGTGGCCTAAAAGTCACATGAATCCAGGCCCATCGAGGTCTACAATTGAGGTCCATGTGTGTTTTGACTAGCAAATATGGCTTCCAAGTCTTTCAGAAAAAAATAATTTGATATCCTGGCTGAGATTCCCAGTGCTCTGTGGAAAGCCACCCTAGGACTAGATCTCAGTTTCCAACGGAGACTCTCATGCATGGCCTCCTAAATTCTTAACACAATTCATGGCAATACTTCTTTGATGATTGATCCAGAACTGAGTGTTTAAGGGGAATGACACCAGAGTTCAAGCCCAGGTGGATCCAGTCATCTCTTCCAACTGCCACACGAATGACTACAATTAAAACCAAAACACTTCCACATGGTCCTCACCTTCTTCCAGAGAGACACTCATCATTACCTCTGGCTGGAGTTTTTCATGTGGGACGCATCCCAAGAGAGTGTCCGAAATAATCTTCCTTGCCCCTCATTTGCCTAAAGTCAGGGTGGCATGGTCACCCTTCCTGTGAACCTGGAGTGATCCAATAGGCCTGCTTCTCCAATTTGAGGCCTACTGACTCTCAGGGATAGATTCTTTAAGTGATTTGGAGTCACAAGAAAACACAAGCACCTCTGCAGTTCTTCAAAGAACTCATTTGACCTAAAGGATCCCTATTCTCACTTGATAGAGGTCAGAATCCTAACAGAGGAAGGCAAGAGACTCATCAACAATGACAGATTTTGGCCATTTTTGTTTTGATTGCACACATGAAATCTATCTTTAGATCCATCATGTGCTGAGAATCTAAGCCACAACCTCATACAGGGCCAAGAGGCTGATTTAGACACATCCTTTTACAAGCAATTAAGCAAAGATCCACAGGTGATGCCCATTCATTTCCATTTGAAAACTGTTTTCTTCAGGCTTCACAAAGGGGTGGCCTGAGGCAAAGACCTTCCTGACATTCAGGACAACAGAACCATAGGTAAGCAAATGAACCAAAGCAGGGTTTCTCCACTGAGAATTTCCGGGTCACACTGATATCTGAGTTTTCTAAGATGTTCCCATTCTCTACAGCTATCAAGTATATGGACATGTCTCAGAGCTTGGAGGTGGTACATATCTTGGAAACAAAACCATGAGACTATTCTGGAGAGTGGCCAGAATTCAGGAAGAAAACAGGAACTTAGGAATTTAGTAGGTGTTGCCCATCCATAAGGCAAACCAAAGTCCATTCTTCAATTAGGCAGGATGAATGCTGGGAAGTTTTCTACTAGACAGGACACATCCTTTGATGCCTTCTCTTTTCTAATGTCTACAACCACGGACACAGTGGGATACTCAAGACTTAGAAACACTAGCCTTGTCAAACGACTTACTAGAAACAGTCCACTCCAACCCAAAAAAACTGCCTTTTCTATCTATTCTCAGAACATGAGAGAAAAGCACAAACTCACTGAACACCCACAAAGGCACCTCCTTAACCCAAGTAGGTCTGTGACTATCTGGAGTGTCCTCTAACTGGTGGGCCATACTATGTTCCCCTGAAATGGCCTGTCCTTTCTCAGATCTGGTCTCCTTGGCCAACACTGTGAAGTTGTCAGGAGCCAGTGGTGAACCAATACCTGCTTTCTCAGGAAAGGCCCCTCTTCAGAGCTCTTCTGCCATTTGACAATCCTCATATCAGTCGGTACCAAGGAAGACTGACTCTGTCCTTGGTAAATCCAAACAAGTGAGACCACTGGGACTGGGACTGGGACTGGTTCTGGGTGCCTGGCTTCCTGCATCACAATTTCAGATTTTTTGATCACCAAGGAAGAGAGGTGAGGTCACTTTCTTTAGGAACTGAATGAGGTCACTACCTTGGCCACCACTTTGTCCTAACAGTTGCTTCGAAAGGTCCCATGAAATTGAGGCTGCCCCTACTTCCTTTGACACTTTCACAAGTTAGAATGGTATATCAACCATAGGCACCTGTAAACAGCTCTCCACACAGGCATGGTTTCATCAGTTCTCTACATTACGAAAGGAGAGGCTGATTCAGACACATCCCTTCATACTGACCCTGTTGTTTGCCATGGAATATGACTTTTCCCCTCTTAGGTTCTTCATAGCTGCCTGCAACTTCTTCAGGGTATAATTTCTGCATGGTCCTTTGATGTTCTCAGCAGGTGGAAGATCCCCTACATTACTGTATTGTAAGATAAACTCTGTCTCGGCTCTTCTGTAAAGTTAGTTTGAGGGAACAATGTATGGTTAGGCTTAATAACATGTTTCATTTGAGTTAGGAATCATTCTGCTTAATGAATAATGGTATTGGGAACTTGTGATATTTACAAGAATATATTGGTGAAATATAAGTTTGAAAACAGATATCTAGATAAGATTTGAATCCAGGAAGGGCATTGGGCTGTTGATTGGGATACTTAGCTTTGAATTATGTTCTGCACAGATGTCTCAGATAAATCAATATACAATGGCATAGGACCTTGTACCTTGGATGATTGCTTGTCGAAGAGATCATCCAGTCAAAAAGGGATAGTCTTTAGGATTAGGAAGATAGTCGGTATGTTAGAAAAAAGAGTGAGTATAGGATTTGGACCAAAAGTTCTTTAGCAATAGGGTTTCGGATAAAGAGTGAATGTAAATGTCAGCACATGTGAAGAGTCAGTCACAATGATGAACTGGGGAAAATATGTAGGAAAGCAGATATCAATAGAGACATTAGGAAATCAGGAAAATATAAAGTGAGTGATAGGATTAGTCATTTTCAACAGGGTTGAGGTTTAATATATTATCTTAAGAAGAAACAAATATGTAGTCACCAATAGGATTGATTTGAGAGCGTTAGGCAACCTGGATATGGATGTGTTTAGTAATCCATGCTCACTTTCCATTTAGGCTTTGGTGAAAGGTTAATAAAATAGGTACTTGTTACTTACTGTTTTTCTGTATGCTTAACAAAACACTGTTGAAGTCTTGAGAACTGTTTGCTAATCTTGTTTCCAGAATGTGCTGTCCCCAACTGCCAAACTGCAAATGTATACCCTCACCCGTTTGCACGCAAACCACCCACTTGCCCTGACCAATCAATAAACTTCCCTCCCTGCCCTCTCCAAGGAAAGCATATAAGCTCTGCTTAAGCTGTTCTCATTGCTCTCTGCTCTATTCAAGTGAGCTCTGAGCCCCAGAATGCTGGACCCATAATAAACCATTTACTGTTGCTTGAGACATTCCTCTGGTGGTCTCTTCCTCTGATGCTTGCCCGACCTTTACATCTGGAGGCACGAGCAAGACCCGGCAGCGGCGGATGAAAGATCCCCAAGGGGCTCTTTTCAGGGTAAGTAAGGGAACTCTTTTTGGTTTTAGGTTTCAGGTTAGGGCTTGGCAAAATGGCTATTGGTGATGAGCGTGAGCTCTCTCTGACAGAGGCTGACATACGTGTCACAGAGCCACAGGCCACGTCCCTGGGGGATGCCCCAGAGGACTCAGGAAATTGAGGAACAATAGTCTCCTTGACTCAGTGATATTTTGCTTCGGATTCAGTATTGCCAGCCCATCAGGTTTTGCCGGCTACTCAGTCCTGGCCTCAGTATTGGACGTCCATTGCCTGTCTTTATTGTCTTGTCTTGTCAGTGTAGTGTGTGATTTCTTTCACTGTTTGTGTATCTCTCATTTTGGGACAGAGCACTTCAACACCTCTCTTCCTGACCCTTGATCACTGGACCAAAGTCTGTGCAAGGCCCAGAATCTTTCTTTTTCAGTAAATTGCTGGACCTGGCAGACCCTCTGTGCCTCAGAATGACCCACCTTTGGAGTTGGATAGCCCCTAGAAACATCTACTTCCCACTAATTTGAAACGTCAGAGATTTTGTCTTACAACCGGGGCCACATAGACATCCAGATCAACAGCCATATATCTTAACATTGCAGGACCTCTGCAAATCTCCTCCTACATGGGTGAAGCCTTTCTTTGTCTCTGCGCCCACTCCTACTCCTTCCACCATGATTCTATCTCACAAACCCTCTGCTCTTCCTCCTCCAACCTCTGTTCTCCCTGAGTCTCAAGACTCTACTGGACTCTCCTACCCTTCTTATCCGCTGCCGTCGTCCACCAACACCCAACAACCTCTAAGTGATTCCTTTGCTGCTGACTCAGCCTCTCCGCCATTGGAGAAAGCTAGGCCGGCCCAGCGCCCACCAGATGACTCCCCCTTGTCACACACACAGCCCCTCCTTCCCTGGAGAAAGCTGGCCCGGCTAAAAGAACTCAAAGAACTCCCTGGCGTTTTCACACCTGCCTACTTGGGATGACTGCCAACAAATCCTAGGGATTCTCTTCATGACAGAGGAACGAGAGAGAAACTTTCTGGAAGCTAGAAAAAAATATCCTCGGACCAGATGGGTGACCAACACAACTTCCCAACATAATCAAAGCCGGCTTACCCTTGAACTGACCCAACTGGGACCCCGACACCTTTGAAGGTAGGGAGCATCTGTCCACTTATTGCCGGGCCCTAATAGTGGGTTTCCAACCGGCCGCTAGCCAACCAAATAATTTGGCCAAGGTAAGAGAGATTATTCAAGGGCCTGATGAATATCCCTCTATGTTTCTAGAGAGAATTATGGAGGCGTATAGGAGATATACTCCTTTCGATCTTCAGGCAGAGGATCAAAAGACATATGTCATGATGGCCTTCATTGGGCAAGCTGATCTGGATATTAAAAGAAAGTTACAATACTTAGATGGATTACAAGATATGACTTTGAGAGATTTACTCAGGGTAGCCGAGAAAGTATCCTATAAGAGAGAAACAGAGAGAATGAAAGGGAGCAAAGGGAGGATGACAGATGAAAAAGACAGATGAAGGTATTAACTAAGGTCCTGGTCACAACAATAAATAGGCCAGAAATTAAGAAACAGGGAGACAAGAAACAATACCTGGGTCCCCACCAGAGGCCACCCTTGGCCTCAGATCAATGTGCCTACTGTAAAGAAAAAGGACACTGAGCCAAAAAGTGCCCTAGAAAGAGACAGCCACGCCAGACAGCCTTTCTGACTCTGGAGGTTGACTGAGAATGTCGGGGCTCGGATCCCTTCCCCGAGCTCAGGGTAACTTTTGAAGTGAAGGGGACCCCATAAACTTTGAAGTGGATACAGCAGCAGTATACTCAGCCCTTAAGGCCCCACTGGGCCCTCTATCAAATAAAAGGTCTCTAGTTCAAAGGGCTAACAGCAGTAAATATCAGACTTAGACAACTAAGAGGACCATGGACATGGGGAAAGGAAAAATCCAACATTCCTTCCTAGTAATCCCAGAATGCCTGGCCCCATTGATGGGCAGAGATCTGCTCAGTAAGCTCCGGGCCAAAACAACTTTTAACCCCGAAGGCCCCAAAATGAAATTTCTAAATCCTTCATTAAAAACTCCTATAGTCATGGCTTTATAAATGTCAGTCAAAGATGAACATCCACTTTTCACACACCCCAAGAATGATCAAACAGGCAAGCTACCCCAGAAATGGATAACAGATTACCCAGATGCCTGGGCAAAAATTGTTGGGTTAGGACTAGCCATGAAACAACCTCCAAGAACAGTGGAGTTAAAAACCTCAGCCTCCCCAATCAATGTCAAACAACATCCTCTGAGCAAAAATGCTAAAGATGGGTTAAGGCCCCATATTCAGAAATATCTGGCTTTAGGGTCCTAAGGCCCTGTCAATCGGCCTGGAACACTCCCCTGCTACCAGTAAAAAATCCAGGAACTGGGGACTATCCCCGTTCAAGACCTAAGAGAGATCAACAACAGAGTGCAGGACATTCACCCCACGGTAAATAATTTGTACAATCTGCTTATCACTCTGAACCCTGAGTAGAAATGGTATGGACATAAAGATGCTATCTTTTGCATGCCTCTGCATAAAGACAGTCAGTTTCTGTTTGCTTTTGAGTGGGTAGACCCAGAAACCGGAACGTATGGTAAACTAACATGGACTAGACTCCCACAGGGGTTCAAAAACTCCCCCACTCTTTTTGATGAAGCCCTCCACAGAGATGTCAACAACTTCAGAACTATGCACCCCAAAGTCACCCAGCTTCAATACGTGGATGACCTGCTACTGCAGCCAACACCAAGGAAAACTGTGAGTCTGGGAACCAAGCACTATTATGTAAGCTTGCTCAACTCGGGTATAGAGCTTCTTCCAAAAAACCCCAAATTTGCCAGCAAGAAGTAGTCTTCCTGGGCTATTCCCTTAGAGGTGGTAAACGTTGGCTCACTGAGCCCAGAAAACAAACGGTTGTGCAGATACCCCCCCCCCCAGCAGCAGACAACACAAAGAGTTTCTTGGGACTACTGGGTTTTGCAGGTTATGGATTCCTGTGTTTGTGTCCTTAACTTCTCCTTTATACCCGCTGTTAAAGGGAGATGCCCAATTCCAATGGACCCCTGAGCACCAGCAAGCTTTTGATAACATCTTACGACACTGGCACTGAACTCCTCAACTTCACTGAGCCAAGCCTGCAATTTCAGAAAGCCCTACACTACGTTAAAAATGTACATCAATTCACACACCTTGTTCCAAAGAAACTGCAGGCATTCCTGAAGGATCAAGAACAGAGTTTTCCACTAACCGACTCACAGCGAAAGGACATAACTGAACGGGTAACAAAACCCTGTCCGTTCTGTCAATAGAACAATTACCCTTCCAAGCTTCCTGTAGGAAAGCGCCTATGAGCAACCAGACCAGGAAATTCTGGGAAGTGGACTTTACTGAAATTTAGCCAGCAAGGTATGGACTTCAATATCTCCTAGTGTTTGTAGATATATTTTCAAGATGGATTGAAGCCTTCCCCACAAAAAAAAAGGCACAAATGGTGGTAGAAAATCCTGAAAGATATTTTTCTATGATACGGCCTACCTAAGGTAATAGGGTCTGATAATGGACCGGCGTTCATGGCCCAGGTAAGTAAGGGGTTAGCCAGGATCCTGGGGATAAATTGGAAGTTACATTGTGCTTATAGACCGCAGAGCTCAGGACAGGTTAAAAAAATTAATAGAACCATTAAAGAGACCTTAACGAAATTAAGCTTAGAGAGGGCATCAAAGATTGGACTATGCTCCTGCCTTATGCACTGTTTCATGCAAGAAATACTCCCTCTGTTTCTTTGTGTAACCTCACCTCCTATAAAATTCTCTATGGGCCCCTCCTCCAGTAAGGACCTAACCACAACTCTAAGACCTACCGATCCCTTCCACACCCCCTTGCTTGACAAACTTAAAGCTATTGAAAGAACTCAGGGATACCTGTCAAAACAGCTGGCCACTGCCTACCAACCTGGTGAAGAGGAGACTCCACATCGATATCAAAAAAGAGACTTCATCTACATAAGATGACATCAGGTGTCATCCCTGGAACCCCGCTGGACAGGACCATACCAGGTGCTAATTATAAAACCTACAGTGGTAAAGGTAGACGGAATCACTTCCTGGATCCTAATTCTCATCTCAAGCCTGTGCCCTGTCCAGACACTGGCTTGAAAGTGGAAAAGACTGGTAACCCTTTCAAATTGCATATTTGCCATGTGGATAAGGCTATAGACTCTCCCCTTGGCCACCACTAGTCCTAACCATCATCAGCCCATTCAGCAGCGATGGCTGATCACAAATCCAATTAGACAAGAAGTATGGTCTGTCTCACATACAGCCCCCTTAGGGACCTGGTGGCCAACTCTCCACCCAGATATTTGTCAGCTGGGTATACGTCTTTCCAATTGGGATATCTCTGATGAAGAGGATCCCACTAAAATTCCATTAAATTTCTCCCGTACCATAGATAATGGAAACAAACCTTATGGATGTAGGAACACGCAAGCCTGATGCAGGTTGGCTAGCCTAGATTACTATGTTTGCCCGGTGGACTATCAAAGCCACAAACAACAACGGCTGTGTGGGGGAAAAGCCGTCTTCTTCCGTAAGTCATGGGGATGTGAGCATACAGGGGCTGCCTGGTGGAACCCAAACTCCTCATCAAATTCAGTTCACAGCATTGGCCATATTACCAATTAGACAACCAAAACCGATGGCCCCCAGAGGGGTCTCTAGATCCTCAAATTCTGTGTGACTATTTCAACTTCGGCAAGTGATCAAAAGGATTGAAGAAAATTCCCCTATGTGTAGGCCTTTTCCCTCCTTTGCTCACATCACGAAATATGTTTCTCCAATAGATCCTTCTGCTCCAGATTCTCTGCTGTCACTCTCACATCAACAACCTGATTTCTCCCCTCCAATTACTAGATCAAAACCCCAAACCTCCTCTGGTTCTCAGACCATTGCCCCCATGCTGAGGCAGCAGGTACTGAGGTACCCTTCCACCCACTCACTCCTCTTTTCTCCTGTCAGTGCCCACACCGGGTCCCACCAGGTCCTCTTACCAGCTAACCCAAAGCTCAAACCAGCTGAGGAGTGCCCTCAGACGCCTATCCAAGATGTAATGAAAATGGCCTTTAAAGTTGCTTTGTCATCACTAAAAACAGGTTACTAAGAATTTAAAGTCCCTCACAGGCTTTTTAGATACTCATTCCCGTCTTCCCATCTGCTCTACCTGTTCTATTGCTCAAGTTTTGTTGCCAGGAAAATCCCAAACCCTTTTCCCATTATTCTTTTATATCTTTTTTTCCTCATTCTCAGAACCACAGAACTGCTCTCACCCCCCGCCTTCCCCGTCTTCCCCTCTGTACCAGGCCCACAGAAAAATCTTAAATGGCCTTCTCCAGAAGTCTTCATCGTGGCTGACTTTAGGACTTTCAGCAACAAAGTCTTTATAAAAGAGTTCAGTGTAGATAAACTTCCTCTTTTCGTGTTGCTCTGTTATACTTGGCCACTGGCTGGAAAAATCAGCCCTTCTAAGCTAGACACCCCCTTACTAGTTTTTCACAAAATATGTGAACAAGGCCTCTGGCCTTGAGCTGAGGCTTCCAGAGATGGCTACATTTCCAAGATAAAGAAGTTACCAACTGGGCTCCATGGTAACAGCTGGCAGGGAGAAAATAAAAGAGAAGAAAAAAGCTCTCCCCCTCCCAGGTGTCCTTAATAAGTTATCTTTCCCAGAGAAGAGGAAAATAAAAACAGAACCAAAAACTGCTTTTTGTGAACTTCTGCAGACTGTGAATTTCTGAGTCTTTTCCCTTACATGTTGGGTACAAAATTCTGAAACTACCTAAACTTGGGATTCAGGGGATTAATTGATTACAACAGAAGCAATGCCCTCTATATCCGGTTGCAACCAAATAGGACTGTTTCCCTATCTTTGGTGCTATCTTAGGTGCCTTGCCTTGTCCATACCTACAACAGTATAATTCTATATACTTAAACATTGTTTATTCATAAAATTATCAACAGATGTGATTAATTATGTAATGGTGCAGATGTTTCCCCGAGTGCTCTATCATGAGGCAGGATCATTTAAATTTCAAATAGGGGGGCATACAACCCGGTTCCGCTGGCAACCTGTATCCTTCACTTTAGCCATCCTATGAGGAATAGTAGTTGCTGCAGAGAAGGGCACAGGAACCACTGCCCTAATCCATGGGACGCAACAAATGACCCAATTAGAAGCAGCAATAGACCAAAACTTAAAGATATTAAAAAACCACCATCACAGCTTTACAAGAATCTTTAACCTCTCTCTCTGAAGTTGTTTTACAGAACAGGCGAGGGTTCGACCTCCTCTTCATGAGAGAAGGGGCCTTTGTCCTGCATTGAGGGAAGAATGTTGTTATTATGCCTACCATACTGGAGTTGTAAAAGAATCTATGATTAAATTAAGAAGACGCATTGAAGAGCATCAACAAGAGAGAGAGGCCCAAAATGGGTGGTTTGAGTCTTGGTTCACAGAGTCCCCCTGGGTAACTATGCTTTTATCAGCCCTGGCCGGTCCATTAATAATCCTCACATTATTGCTAACTGTAGGACCCTGTTTGCTCAACCGTGTAGTTTCCTTTCTCCAAGCTCAAATTGGACAAGTTAAACTTATGGTAATCAGAAATCAATATACCACACTAGCAAACATAAAATGTGACATCCTCAATGATCACTATTATGATTTAATGTAACCAAAAGAAAGTGGGGAATGAAAGGTAAATAAAATAGGTAATTGTCACTTCCAGTTTTACGGTATGCTTAACAAAACACTGTTGATATCTTGAGAACTGTTCTCTAATCTTGTTCCCTGAATGTTCTGTACCAACTGCAAAACTGCAGAATGTACTCCCTCACCCATTTGCACGCAAACTGCCCACTCGCGCTGACCCATCAATAATCTTCCCTCCCTGCCCTCTCCAAGGAAAGTATATAAGCTCTGCTTAAGCTGTTCTCAGGGCTCTCTGCTCTATTCAAGGGAGCTCTGAGCCCCAGCATGTTGGACCCCCATAAACTTTTGGCTGTTGCATTAGACAGTCCCTGGTAGTCTCTTCCTCCGATGCTCGCCTGACATTTACATTGGTAAAATAATAAGTGTGACCATTGCTTCTGTGTCGAAATGTACAAATTATTATTGGGGGTACAAATAGGTGTACCCTGTGATATGAATATAGAGATAATGCATGAATAGACAATACTGTGAATAAATAATATAATGGATTCCAAATTTAATAATGGATTCAATTGATATCTGAAAATATAAAGGAAATCTTATATTGATATACATACATTCATTCCAACCAGTAAAACATCTAAACGTTATATTAGGATTATGATTTATCATGAAGAGTGTGTGAGTTTTCCTTCAAAATTGATTATGGAAGTTGAAAATAATGTGTTTGGAAAGAAGTCTCATGAAAAGACCAGACAAGAAACCTGGAGGAATCCATGTGTTCTGAAGCAGGAAGTTATTGAAAGTGAAACAAATGCCTATAAGTTTGCTAACTTGTGGATGAAATATATATCTTATGATGTGCATAAATTGAAGAAATAGTAATGTAGCAGTGTTGAATAAAAATGAATGTCAAAATACACATCATGTCCCATAGTAATCTACTTGCATTGATGTTAAACTGGGTCAGTTACTGTACAAATTTAGTATTTGTATGCAACGTTAACTAAAGTTAGTTTTCAGTACTGGTAAAAAATATGTATTTCAGGTGGATGAATATTTCTGAGAATAATCTTGTGAATACGTGATTATAAATCCATACACATGAACATGAATGAATTTAGGGAGTGTATATAAGACACATATATTTCATATTTTGAAAAATCTGGAGAGTATATATATACAAAAAACACACATGCAGAGACATTAAATTACCAATATATATGCCAATCGAAAATTATCATGAAATATATATCATCCACAGATGCAAAAATATTTCTTTTACTGAACATGGATTTATGTTTAATGTTGTTCAACTAGGAAGCTCACCCATAGGTTGAATTTTAAGATCCAACAGGGTTTAGGAGGAGTGATCTCTTCTCATAATTTGTATCTGCCAAGTCAGCCACCTCACAAGAATGTACATGTGATACCAGGTAGGATTCTATATGTGCATTTAAAAATACATGTTCTGAATAGGCTACAGGGAAAGGGAGACAGGAATTTATATATTTATTAACTTTAAAAACACAAGGAGAACTATTTCAATTAAAAATTAACTAGATTTATAACACCTACCCTTCATAATGCAAATGGCAAGTCCAAATATACACCATGCCTCCTTTGAACTGCTTGTATTTCTATTCTGTTTGGGTTAGTTTTCTCCATCATATTAGGATTAGCAGTCAGAGTCTAGTAGTTTATGAGTTAGTGTCAGGGATTAAGTATTTCGAATGGAAAATTGGAAAATGAATCCAATGTGTATGCATATATGTGCTACACAAAAATCTTCCCACTCTCATCCACAACAATGCCTTGACATTAACTTCGCCCCAAGTAAGACACAATTAGAGGAGAAGAGTTAGAAAATCTGTGAATGCATATGTGGAATGGAATATACTCAGGATTTCACAAACTTGGAAGTGGTAGAGCAGTTTCCAAAAGTAAGGCACATGGTAAACACTCCACAAACATGGAGTTCTGCTGGCCTAAAGACTTCTTGATAAACTGCCTCTGAGGTTGGGCACTTGAAATATATGTTGTTGTCAGTAGCTTTAGCTTACTTTCTAGTGAGACCATCAAAGCTGGGTCTGCATCTATGTGACCTGGAGGACATTGTTTCTAATTTTCCAATGAACATGAGGCAGCAGTGCGAATACTCTCTTTGTAGTTAAACTGTGGCCACTGGGAGCTAAGTGACTCACCGTGTGAACTGTGAAGCCATTTGGTCCTCCTCCACTTTTCGTGGTGGTTCTTGCTGCTGCACTGGGACTTTGGTATTTTCTTCATGAAATACAAGGAGATCAACTGGGACACAGTGCTGGAGGGAGTTCTGTCACGTGTGGAGGTCATGGTCTGCATGTGAATGCACCAACCAGGATTCTATCCCACATGGGTTGCCCCTTTGTCCATAGCAACCTGATTCTGAACATTGCCTTGAAATCTCCCTATACAAAAAGATGCCTTTACATGGAAGGTTCTGCTGGCTGTACCATGTCATTCACAAGCCATTTGGAAGCCAGTGGCAGATCCACATGGCCCCACCACACATTTTATCACACACCTTCACACCACTGCTCTAGGCCCACTAATTTGCAGGCTCCAACTTACTGGCATCTCTGTTCTACACAATTTTCAAGAAACCTAGTCAGTCAAGGCACTGTCTGATACACTCATGATTAGCAATAGGACATCCAAAGATTCTCCAGTGCCACCTGGTCATGGGAATTCCAAAAATTTCATGGTGTTTATCTAGCCATTTTTTTGAGGATGAAGTTGGAGGAACTGTGGTTTTCAAAAACCATTAAATGTTGAGGAAGCTCATTTCAATGAAACTCTGGAGAACTCTCATAGGCATGGCTTCCCAAAGAGTTGTCAAAAGGTCACATGAAGCCAGTCCAATTGAAGTCTACAATGTGAGGTACATGTGTGTTTTGACTCTCAGCTATGGCTGCCAAGACTTTAAGAAGAAAATCATGGATTATCTTGGCTGAGATTCCCAGTGCTCTGTGGCCTTGATCTAAGTTTATAAGGGCTACTCTCATGTGTGGGCTCCTAAAATCCCAACAAAGCTCATGGCAATACTTCTCTGAGGTCAGTTTCAGAATTCAGTCTCTATAGGGATTCACACTAGAGTTCAAGCCCAGGTGGACCCAGTGATTTCTTCCAATCGCCACACAAATGACCAAAATTTAAACGAAAACACTCCCATATGGCCCTCATCTTTTCCACATAGACACTCATCATAACCTCTAGCTGGAGGTTTCTATGAGGGGCGCTGGACAAGACAGTGTCCAAAATAAGCTCCCTTGCCCGTCATTTGCCTAAAGTCAGGGTGGCCTGGAAACCCTTCCTCTGAACCAGGAGTGATCAAATAGGCCTACCATTATTACTGTTCCACTTCTCCAATTTGAGACCTACTGACTGTGGGGTTTAGATTCTTCATGTGGATTGGGGTCATGAGAAAACCCAAGCACCAATGGGCTAGACTCTGAAGGGCTTTGAAAAACTCATTTGACCCAAAGGATTCCTATTCTCACCTTATGGAGGTCAGGAAACTTACAGAGGAAGGCGAGAGACTTCATCCATAATGAGTACTCTTTTGGCCATTTTGGTTTTGGATGCACACATGGCATCTTTCTTTAGATCCATCAGGTGCTGAGAATCTAAGCCACAGCCTCACACAGGGCCAACAGGCTGATTCAGACACATCCCTTTCGAAATCAATTACTCAAAAAGGGACAGGTGATGCCCATTCATTTACATTAGAGAACTGTTTTATTCAGGCTTCACAACGGGGTGGCCTTAGGCAAAGACCTTCCTGACATTCAGTGCTATAGAACAATAGGTAAGCAAAAGTCCCAAAGCAGGGTTTCTCCACTGAGACTTTCCTGGTAACATTGATATCTGAGTTTTCTGAGATTCTCGCCATTCCCTTCAGCTATCCAGTACATGGCCAAGTCACAGAGCTTGGAGGTGGTACCTATCTTGGTCACAAAATCATGAGCCTATTCTGGAGAGTGGCCAGAATTCAGGAAGAAAACAGGAACTTAGGAAGATTTCAGGTCTTGCCCACAAATAAGGCAACCCTCTGTCCTTTTATAAATTGGGCAGCGTGAATGTTGGGAAGCTTTCTCCTAGACAGGACACATCCATTGATGCATTTTCTTTTGTAATGTCTACACCCACGGACACAGTGGGATACACAGACATAGAAACACTTGCCTTGTCAAATGACTTAATAGAAACAGTCCACTCCAAACCAAACAAACCAACTTTCCTACCTATTCTCAGAACATGAGACAAAACCACAAACCCACACTCATTCCCACAAATGCACCTCCTTCCCCCAAGAAGGTCTGTTACTAACCGGAGTGTCCTCTGCCTGGTGAGCCATTCTTTGTTCACCCGAAATGGCCTGTCTGTTCTCAAATCTGGACTCCTTGGCCCACTCTGTGAAGTTGTCAGGAGCCAGCTTTGAGCCGCCACTACCTGCATTCTCACTGAAGACACCTCTTCAGATTTTTTCTGGCATTTGACCATCTTCACATCTGTAAGTACCAAGAAAGACTGACTCTTTCCATGATAAATCCAAAAAAGTGAGATCTCTGTGACTGTTACTGGGCCTGACCCTGGGTGCCTGGTTTCCGGGATCCCAAGTTCAGAGAGTTCCATCACAAAGAAGTGAGGTAGGTCACTTCCTTCATGAACTGAATGAGCTCACAGCCTTGGAAAACACTTTGTCCTAACAGTTTCTTCCTAAGGTCCCATGAGATGGAGGCTGCCCCTACTTCCTGTGACACTTTCACAAGTTAGAATGGTATATCAACAATAGGTACTGGGAGAGAGATCTCCACACAGGGTTGGTTTGGTCCATTTTGTCTACATTAAAATGTGAGAGGCTTATTCAGACACATCTCTTCATCCTGACCAGGTTGTTTGCCATGGAAAATGACTTTTGCTCTCTCAGGTCCTTCATAGCATTCTATATCTTCTTCAGGGATAATTTCTGCATGGATCTTTGAGATTCTCAGCAGGTGGAAGATCCCCTATATTCCTGGATTGTAAGACCAACTCTATCCCTGCACTGCTGTAAAGTTAGATTGAGGGAACAGTGTATGGTTAATGTTAATATCATGTTCTATTTGCGTTAGGAATCATTCTGCTGGATGAATAACGGTATTGGGAACCTGAGATATTTACAAGAATATATAGGTGAAATATAAGTATGGAAACAGAAATCTAGGGAAGACTTGAAGCCAAGTAGGACTTTGGGCCCTTGAGTAGCATACTTTGCTTTGAATTATATTCTGCACAGATGTCTCAGATAAATTGATATACAAAGAAATAGGATCGTATACACTAGATGATTGAATAACATACAGAATATCCAATGAAAAAGGGATAGTCTGTAGGATTAGCAAGATAGTCAGTAGGTTTAGAAAGAAGAATGAGTATAAGATTTGTACCAAAAGTTCTTTACAAATAAGGTTTCGGGTAGAGAGTGAATGTAAATGTCAGCACATGTAAAGAGTCAGTCACAATGACGAATTGGGGAAAATATGTAGGAAAGCAGATATAAATAGAGACATTAGGAAGTCAGTAAAAGTATGAAGTGTGTGATTTGTTTAGACATTTTCAACGGTTTGAGTCTGAATATATAACCTTAGGCAGAAACTAATATGTTGTCACAAATTGGATTGACTTTTGAGAGCATTAGGTAACCAGGACATGGATGTTTTTATTAATACATGCTCACTTTTTATTTAGGCTTTGGTAAAATCATAAGTGTGACCTTTGCATTTTGTGTCCAGAATATTATTGTGATAAAATGTATATGTAGATCAGGTGACTTGAGTATTTCTTCCACCATTTCTGTAGCAATATTTTGTAGATGTATAAATTACTATTGAGGGTACAAATAGGTGTACCCTGTGTCTATGAATATGCAGATAATGCATGAATAAACCATACTGTGTGTAAATAATATAACTTGCTCTACTTTAAATAATGGATTGAATTGATATCTGAAAATATAAAAGAAATCTCATATTGATATACAATCATTCACTGCAACCAGTTATACATCTAATGGTAATATTATGGTTGTGGTTTATCCTGAAAGGTGTGTGAGTTTTGTTTCAAAAGTGATTATGGAAATCAACAATAATGTGTTTGGAAAGAAGTCTCATGAAAAGAATAGTCAAGAAACCTGTAAGAATACATGTGTTCTCAAGAAGGAAGTGATTGAACATTATATATCATACTATATATAATGTGCATAAACTGCAGAAATAGTAATGTACCAATGTTGAATAAAAATGAACATCAAAATACACATCATGTCCCATAGGAATCTAATTGCATTGATGTTAATCTGCGTCAGTTACTGTAGAAATATTAGGATTTTTATCCACCATTCACTGAAGTTACTTTTCAGTACTAGGAAAAAAGTATGTATTTAAGTTGGATGAATATTTCTGAGAATAATCTTGTGAAAATTTGATTATAAATCCACATAAATCACAAAACATTATAAACACAAAAGTCACATGGACATTAAAATCTAGCAATATATATATGCCAATTTAAATCCATCTTGAAATATATATCATCCACTGATCCAAAACTATTTATTTAATGAACTTGTATTTATGTATAATGTTGTTCAGCTAGGAAGCTCCCCCATAGATTGAATTTTCTGTTCCAAATCAGTGTTTAGGAGGAGTGATCTCCTAAATGTGTATGCAAATATGTGCTACACAAAAATCTTCCCACTCTCATCCAGAACAATGCCTTGATATTACCTTCACCCCAAGTAAGACACAGTTGGAGGACATGAGTTAGAAAATCTGTGAATACATATCTGGAATGTAAAATGGTCAGGAGTTCACAACCTTGCAGGTTGTAGAGGAGTTTCCAAAAGTAAAGGACAGGCTTGATAGACCCAACCTGATCTTTTATTAGAATTGGGAGCCATCTTGCCAGAAAGCCATGAAAAGATAATTTGGGCTTTACTATAAATTACTGCAAATTCTGAACCTGCTTGGAATGCCTGTCCGTGCCTTGAACTCATCCATGCCTGGCTCTCTGACCAGATAACAGTGCTCTCTGAAACATTAGTGACACCTAATAAATATTGGCCTTCCCAGGCCAGACAACGACCCTCTCTGAGTCTCTAATGGTCCTCATAATTTCTGATGTTGGGGCCAGCAAAAAAAATGTAAACTACCATCAGTGTGATGCTTTCAAAGTTCTGTTATCTGTAACCCCCTTTTTGTGTAACTTTCTGGGCTATATAGCTGGGCTGTAGGAAAGGTGGTGTTGCTGTCTTGTTCCCGCCATTTTTGGAGGGAGAGGCAGCCTGGCCAGTTTTAATAATAAGCCTGCCTTAATTTGATTTTAATTGGAGTCACTGGTCTTTTCTTGCATCCTATTCCAACATTTTGGAGTTCCCCAGTGAGATGACCCTGCCCGACCAGATCACAAGACCAGACTGCTGAAAATTCTGAAGCTGGCCTTCCCTCCAGGGCTACGGGCTGGGGAGCCACTCTAGGGGGTGCACAACTTGAGATGTTCCAAGGCCTTGGAGTGAGCCGTCGGTCTGGGGAGCACTGCAGTGAACCACCGCACTGAAACTATTAGCAAGTACCTGGTGGAGGAGGCCTCCATAGGTAAGTGGCACCTGGATAACATCTTATATCTGGTTAAGGGAGATCTCTTCTAATGACAGAGAGGTGGCCTGGGGAGGCTCACATTCACTCCTGTCCAGGATAGTAATGAGAATCGTTCTGTCCTCTGTTCCGTTCTGTAGGGAATTCCTCTGGAAGGTTAGAGAGGTGCCGAGGGACACGCATGCGCTCCTACCCCAGAGCTTTAGCAAGACGTTGAATTGCTCATCTGTTTTTCTGTTTTGGCACCGGGATTCTGTTTTTTTTTTTTTTTTTTTTTTTTTTTTGTGTGTGTGTGTGTGTGTGTGTGTTTTGTTCTGTGTTCTATATGTTTTTTGTTTGTTTGTTTTTGTGCGTTTTGTTTTGTGATTTCTGTGATAAAATCTTAAGGATATTGAACGTGAAAATGGGTAACAAAGCAAGTAAGCCTGACACCCCTTTGGACTGTGTTTTAAGGAACTGTGATGAACTTTACCACCATTTGTTAAGCAGAATGAGAGAAGGCCCTAGCTGGCTGCCTGGAGCACACCCAGTGCAGATGGTAATGCCTGCTGGGGAATGAAGAACTGAGTATCTCCCAGTATCTGCCGAAGCCCTGTTGCTTCAGGGAATTCCCTCCTTCGTTCCCTGCACTGCAAGGATAATGCCACCTCTGTCTTCTTAAAAAAAGAGAAAAACAAAAAGGGGACACTAAATGCAGTAAAGTCGCCATGGAGACACTTTATTTTATATTTCAGGTAGCTCCTCTGTGAAAACATTTGGTCCCCTTGTGGGGACATCTGTGGTGCCACTGGAGAAGGAGATTTTTCTCTTATTTGCTCTGTTTTAAAGGGTTCTGTCTGTCAGCCATTGTCTGGAGTTCATTTCTGTCTGTCTTGTGCCTTTTTTCTAGCCCTTTAAGACATGTGCAATAATGTGTTAATATTATAAATTGTTTCTTGGAAATGATCTTAGCTGAATGTGTGTCTAAATGATGATGTTTCATTGTACCAATCTGGTATCTGAATGGGTTTTTGAAGCATTCCACAATCTTGCAGTTAAAAGTCGGGTTTAGGTATTTGTTTAGTTCATGGTTTCAGATAATTCATGCCAGAGAACTTAAATACTTAGGATGGAAAATAAAGAACTCTACTTCCAAGTTGGCAAGTAACTTCCCAATCATTCAGTCTTTTTTTCACCAATTTTAAATTAGGTAGCCTGGGAAAATGTCACTGTGTGTACCAGTGCATTAATTTGGACAAGGATACTAAATCATAGTATGATATCTGTTGACAAAACAACTTGTAAAGATATAAAATTTTGTGAATTGTATCTTAAACTTGTATCATAATTTTCAACATCCTAACATGAAAATTATGGTTAAAATACCTTAGGCCTAAGGTTTCTGCTCAGAATAGCCTTTTTTCCTTCTTCTTCCAGACCTCAGCCAGGACTTATTTTGAAATGCAAATGAAAGAAGCCTGTAAGCTTAGTAGGAGACTTATTTGAGGCCTAAGGGAAAAAAAAGGTAAATTGTATGGTATTTACCAATTACTGGCCAGTCATTTTTCTAGGACTCATAATTTTTTCCTTAGGTTCTTTATTTATTTTTTGAGCTCATGATTTTGCTCCTACAGACCTAGGTTAATGTTTTTCTGATCAGTAATATCTTTGACCAACTGTGGAATTTTTAAATCATTGCAATGGAGATTTCACCTGTGAAAAGCTACAAGGCCTTCACTTTTATTATGTGTGCACAATTTGTTATGTGTTGTATGTCTATATATATATATATATATATATATATATATATATATATATATATATATATCCATATATCATATATATGATACACAAATTAACTTATATAATGAGCACTCATATTAAAAATAACTCA